>NC_133336.1:191477140-191777214 GCF_042186555.1 Aquarana catesbeiana
AGGTCGGCAAGGGTTCACCCGGGGGGTGGTATCGGATAAGTTAAAAAAAAGAAGTTGGGCTGGGTCGGATGGTCGGTCCGTTCGAGCGTCTGCCGCTGGAAAATCTGGTGGTTTCTCGGTTGGGGGTTGTCCCCAAGAAGGAACCCAACAAGTTCCGGTTGATTCATCATCTATCGTATCTAGGGGTGCAACGGATCAAAAATCTCACGGTTCAGATCGTTCCGCGGATAAGGAGTCACGGTTCAGATCGTTTTCGGATCCACAAAAAAATCCCCCCCACTGTAATATCCACAATCTCCCCCACTGTAATAATATCCACAATCTCCCCCACTGCTGTAATATCCAGTTGGCAGAGTATTGGCAGGGTATTGCAGAGTATTGGCAGGGTATGGCAGAGTATGGCTGGGTATGGCAGAGTATGGCAGAGTATTGCAGAGTATTAGCAGGGAATGGCAGGTATGGCAGGGTATGACAGAGTATGGCGGGATAGCTGAGCATGGATGGATGGATCTATGGATGTGGCTGCAATTTCACAGAGCAGCACTGTGGGCACTACAGATCCAGCCCACAGCGCTGCTACCATCCGATCTCTCCCCCTCTGTACAGATCAGTACACAGAGGGGAGAGAGGAACCTTTGCAAGTGATCCACTTGTAAAATCCACTCACAAAAGTGTATTACAAATGGACATGTAGTGTCATCCGCTCACACCGACCGAGTGAGAGAGAGGAGGGTCCGGTAAAGATGTAGTGGTGGCTGTGTCATTGTTGGTTCACAGTGCTATCCAGGTAGTCGGGAAGGCAATCAGCGGCGCACACCGCTCACAACGATGGATGTCACTCCAGGGTCGGGTCAGCGGGAGGTGCATCGCGTTCGACACATGCGTGTCCCTTCCTCAGGCTTCAATGGCGGCCATCTTTGGTTGGGGCATAATATACCCACATGATTCGTTACCATAGGAACATTATACAGGCAGAAGAGAACGGAGGTGTGGGAAGATGGAGGACGGGGATGTGTGTATGTGTATATATATATATATATATATATATATATATATATATATATATATATATATATATATCCCTTCCTCAGGCCTCAATGGCGGCCATCTTTGGTTGGGGCATAATATACCCACACGATTCACAATCACATGATTCCTTACCATAGGAACATTATACAAGCAGAAGAGAACGGAAGTGTGGGAAGATGGAGGACGGATATAATAGAGAAGTGGTAAAGATGCTTACGACCTAATGCTATAACATGGTCTGTGAAAACATTAGGTGGTACTGCGCTACGGAATCCACAAACACAATAGACAAAAAAGATAGAATAGGATATAAAATAAAATATTGTAAATAGGCAAATCAACGCCTTAGTGTTCCAAAAGAGAAATTTGCTGCCTCAACAAATTACTACCACTTAAGTGGAGCAAAAGATATGTTGGAAAAGTGTAGGCGTGGCGCTGTTTCTCTTATGGTCTAATCAAAAATATATAGGAAAATACTGAGGATTAGGACCTGGTGGTATACCTCAATAAAGGTGGGAAGAGAATGATAATGGCCTATTTATATAGATGCAAGACTTTGAACAGATATGACGAACTACCATATACCATCTGGTACAATACACCCTTTTGTGCTACATCCCCTGGTACAATAAGTCAATGCTGTGTTATACTCCCTGGGGTGTGAAGACCAAAAACTGTCCTGCTCAAATAAAAAGTGTCACCCCCTCTGCCCATAAATTGCAAAGTATATAAAATAAGCACTGAACTTCAAATAAATGTGGCTGGCCACCGTGTTACACCCTCTGGCGTAAAACCACCATCTAGTGTGTTACACCCTCTGGGGTGTGTAAACCAAACCTGTTCTGTGCAGTAAACTAAAATGATAGAGAATAGAAATTCTCTATTCTCTATGTGATCAATGTAATTGACCCTCTGTATCAAGACCAGAAGCAGAAAACATATATAAAAAAATAAATAAAAATGAAAATCATAAATGTAAAACCTCCATCTAGTGTGTTACACCCTCTGGGGTGTGTAGACCAAACCTGTTCTGTGCAGTAAACTAGGATTATAGAGAGTAAGCGCTGGTTCACACAGGGGCAACACGACTTACAGCGCGACTTAGCAAGGCGACTTCAGCGCGACTTCAGCGCGACTTCAGCGCGACTTCAGCGTGACTTGGGGCGACTTACAAGGCGACTTCAAGTCGCCTCCAAGACAGGCGACTTTCCAGTGGCCAATCAAACTACAATCCGCTCTGGGGGAGGGAGGGGTTTGCTTGAAAAAAACATCTTCTCTTCCTGTGAAGTCGCTTCACTATAGACCACGATCCGACTTGTAGGCGACTTCCATTGAAATCAATGGGTACAAGTCGCCTACAAGTCGCCTTGAAGTAGTACAGGGACCTTTTCTGAAGTCGGAGCGACTTCAGTAGCGTACATATAGACGGCTCTCATTCACTTACATGGACTTTCAGATGTCAAGCGACTTGGGGCGACTTGAGGTCTGACAAGTCGGATCCCAAGTCGCGGTAGTGTGAACCGGCACTAAGAGTTCTCTATTCCCTAGGTGATCAATGTGATTGACCCTCTGTATCAAAAATCAGAAGGAAAAAAAAAAAAAAAACAGATATAGAAAAATAAATAAAAATAAAAAGCATAAATAAAAATGTGAAAATAGAAATAAAGTTAATATAAAATTGAATGTGCTTCTCTGTGTTTTACCACAGTATCAACCCAAAAGCAAAAACAAAACCAAATAGTACAATACTTCAACCAATAATTCAATGGCAATCAATCCATTCAATAAATAAAGTGTATTGTGCTCAAGAAACAGTGTTCAGTGCTTCATCAAATATTGGTGCTGGTTATCCTTTCAAGTGACATTAGTGCCCGGTGATATTATCCGTATTGGTAATGTGATTGCACTCACCGGATGACATTACCCCCCCCCCCAGGGGTATTATGCCTTCACAGTATGAGCCATTGTGCAGCTCTCTGGGATCCTGCTGGGCAGTCTGAGAACCATTTTACCAAACCACGGGAAGAAATAGCAGACCTCCGAATACACAAACCCACTTCTCACACCGCTCTGCCTCTGATGTAACGTTCACAGTGGCTCATACTGTGGAGGCATAATACCCCGGGGGGGGGGGGGGGGGGTAATATCATATTTATTATATATTGTATTATATATTTATTTTATTTTTTATATTTACCCATTGAATAATAATATTCTTATCCCAGATGCTCTCCAAACTGCTAGACTAAATTTTTATATACATATTCCTTTCCATTTGCAGCATTTCTTTATTTTTATTTTATAAACAACCTTTACATACTTCACGAAGGCAGCCCCTTGTGTTTCTCTTTTCTTCGGTCACCTGGAGAGTCTAACAGTTTAAAGGTGGTACACTGCTGGAGTAGTATGGTGATATTAGAACACTCATCTTCCCTGGAACAACCGGGAGGACCGCACCAAGCAGAGGATTGGGAGCAGCTGTTGGAGTGAACAACACTCGCCCTAAAGCACCCACTTTTGTCGCTCGGTACCCCTGCAGGGGTGATTAATTCTGGTGAGTGGGGCAGCACTGGGGGGCGAGCACTTCAAGTCACTTTATGAAAAATCGCACAGAAGTCACTGCGGTGTACCCTCTAGGGTGAAATAAACAGCATTTAAGCCGAACTTTGCTCTCCCCACCTGGTTTACAATATTCTCCTCTGCATGGAATAGATATAAACTTTTCATGTAATTAACCATATTGCTTGGCATTATAGATAGGAAAATTGATAGATAGGAAATTGGAATTAATTGTATATTTATTTATTTATCTTTTTAATTTTACTTATGCACAGGCAGGGTTTCCACTAAATTTTTAGTCTATCATAAATTAGGACACTTCACGTCTTTCAAGTGCCACACTGTCCCAATATTTTTGAACATTTGAGTCAAACAATACGGTTTTTATTTTTTGCACATATATATATATGATAGGATAACACAGATATTACACTGGTAATAAATTTCACATTTTCTCCCCTATTATCTAATAAAAAATTCTTTTGGGGGCCATCTTGTCCCAATACTTTTGAACATTGGAGCGAAATTCCACATTTTGCACTGCTTTTTTGCACAGCTCACTATAATGAACTTTCTTCACGTATTTATTAGAATCCATATTGGTTAACACCTCCACCCCGCCGAAGGGATGCACTTTATTTATTTAGTAGTTTTTTAAGCAATGGTATTTTTTGAAAAATTTTGGCCACCTTTAAATATATGATCCATCCCGTTTTAGACTGCATTATTTTTTAACAGTGGTGGAGCTTTTATGTATCATAGTCACCTGTATTTAGGTGTGAATCCTGTGACAATTTTGCCTGGCACGCAATAATACTATTAAGGGCAGCGCCGTTTCCACTCTCATCTGGTTTATTTATTATGTAATTAGACCCTAAGGGGTACTAATTAGAGATTGGCAGCAGCTCTCATTTTGTCCTAAGCGCGGATCTATCTATTTATAACACACATATCCCCTTCCTCCATCTTCCATCTTCCGTTCTCTTCTGCTTGTATAATGTTCCTATGGTAATGAATCATGTGATTGTGAATCGTGTGGGTATATTATGCCCCAACCAAGATGGCCGCCATTGAAGCCTGAGGAAGGGAGATATATATATATATATATATATATACACACACATATACACACACACATATCCCTGTCCTCCATCTTCCCACACTTCCGTTCTCTTCTGTTTGTATAATGTTCCTATGGTAACGAATCATGTGATTGTGAATCGTGTGGGTATATTATGCCCCAACCAAAATGGCCACCATTGAAGCCTGAGGAAGGGATATATATATATATATATATATATATATATATATATATATATATCCCTTCCTCAGGCTTCAATGGTGGCCATTTTGGTTGGGGCATAATATACCCACACGATTCACAATCACATGATTCGTTCTCTTCTGCCTGTATAATGTCCCTATGGTAACGAATCGTGTGGGTATATTATGCCCCAACCAAGATGGCTGCCATTGAAGCCTGAGGAAGGGATATATATATATATATATATATATATATATATAAATATATATATATATACACACACACACATATCCCCGTCCTCCATCTTCCCACACGTCCGTTCTCTTCTGCTTGTATAATGTTCCTATGGTAATGAATCATGTGATTGTGAATCGTGTGGGTATATTATGCCCCAACCAAGATGGCTGCCATTGAAGCCTGAGGAAGGGAGATATATATATATATATATATACACACACACATATCCCTGTCCTCCATCTTCCCACACTTCCGATCTCTTCTGTTTGTATAATGTTCCTATGGTAACGAATCATGTGATTGTGAATCGTGTGGGTATATTATGCCCCAACCAAAATGGCCACCATTGAAGCCTGAGGAAGGGATATATATATATATATATATATATATATATATATATATATATATACACACACACACACACACACACACACACACATATCCCCATCCTCCATCTTTTCACACTTCTGTTCTCTTCTGCCTGTATAATGTCCCTATGGTAACGAATCGTGTGGGTATATTATGCCCCAACCAAGATGGCTGCCATTGAAGCCTGAGGAAGGGATATATATATATATATATATATATATATATATATATATATATATATATATATATATACACACACACACACATATCCCCATCCTCCATCTTCCCACACTTCCGTTCTCTTCTGCTTGTATAATGTTCCTATAGTAACGAATCGTATGGGTATATTATGCCCCGACCAAGATGGCCGCCATTGAAGCCTGAGGAAGGGATATTATATATATATATATATATATATATATATATATATACACACACACACATATCCCCGTCCTCCATCTTCCCACACTTCCGTTCTCTTCTGCTTGTATAATTTTCCTATGGTAACGAAACATGTGATTGTGAATCGTGTGGGTATATTATGCCCCAACCAAGATGGCCACCATTGAAGCCTGAGGAAGGGATATATAGATATATATACACACACACATATTCCCGTCCTCCATCTTCCCACACTTCCGTTCTCTTCTGCTTGTATAATGTTCCTATGGTAATGAATCATGTGATTGTGAATCGTGTGGGTAGGGTATATTATGCCCCAACCAAGATGGCTGCCATTGAAGCCTGAGGAAGGGATATATATATAAATATATATACACACACACACACATATCCCCATCCTCCATCTTCCCACACTTCCGTTCTCTTCTGCCTGTATAATGTTCCTATGGTAATGAATCATGTGATTGTGAATCGTGTGGGTATATTATGCCCCAACCAAATTGGCCGCCATTGAAGACTAAGGAAGGGATATATATATATGTATATATATATACATACACACACATATCCCTGTCCTCCATCTTCCCACACTTCCGTTCTCTTCTGCTTGTATAATGTTCCTATGGTAACGAATCATGTGATTGTGAATAGTGTGGGTATATTATGCCCCAACCAAGATGTCCGCCATTGAAGCCTGAGGAAGGGAGATGTATGTGTGTGTGTATATATATATATATATATATACACACACACACACACACACATATCCCCGTCCTCCATCTTCCCACACTTCCGTTCTTTTCTGCTTGTATAATGTTCCTATGGTAACGAATCATGTGATTGTGAATCGTGTGGGTATATTATGCCCCAACCAAGATGGCCGCCATTGAAACTTGAGGAAGGGATATATATATATATATATATATATATATATATATATATATATATATATATATATATATACATACACACACACACATCCCCGTCCTCCATCTTCCCGCACTTCCGTTCTTTTCTGCTTGTATAATGTTCCTATGGTAACGAATCATGTGATTGTGAATCGTGTGGGTATATTATGCCCCAACCAAAGATGGCCGCCATTGAAGCCTGAGGAAGGGACACGCATGTCCCGAACGCGATGCACCTCCCGCTGACCTGACCCGGAAGTGACGTCCGTCATTGTGAGCGGTGTGCGCCGCTGATTGCCTTCCCGACTACCTGGATAGCACCGTGAACCAACAGGGCGACCAGACACAGGATCGCACCGCGGGGACACAGCCACCACTACATCTCTACCGGACCCTCCTCGGTGTGAGCGGATGGCACTACATGTCCATTTGTAATACACTTTTGTGAGAGGATTTTAACCTATTACTTTTATTAAATCAGCTTGCATACTGCACTTAGAGGGCGCTGTTCTTTTGTCCCTTGTCTATTCCAGAGTTTCTTGTGCATTCTGAAGTTGGAACTGGCAGCCCTCCATGGACAGCTTTTATTATTGCTTTCATTGTCATAATGTGTTTCCTCACATGGATTAATTACCACTAATAGATAACGGACAATCTACACCCCTCCCCCCTCTGTTTTCGGATTGTTGTATCCAGAGTGCGCCGTATTATTCTATCGTTTTCCTGTCACTGCCTATTACTGTCACAAGGGATGTTTACTTGCCTCGTAACACCAATAAAAGTGATCAGAATTTTTTACATTTTTTTTTTTAACCGCATACTGACCGGCTCCTGTACATATATACGTCGGCACTTTGAAGGGGATATCTTCCGAAGTATCCATCCTTACAGGAGCCGGTCGTGTTTCCGATAATGGTGGTCTCCGCGGCGGGGTAAAAGTCTGACGCCATTCCATGAGCGGGCACAATTTTGAAGCGTGACATGTTGGGTATCAATTTACTTGGCGTAACATTATATTTCACAATATAAAAAAAAAATTGGGATAACTTTACTGTTGTCTTATTTTTTTATTCAAAAAAGTGAATTTTTTCCAAAAAAAGTGCGTTTATAAGACCGCTGCGCAAATACGGTGCAAAAAAAAGTATTGCATTGACTGCCATTTTATTCTCTAGGGTGTTAGAAAAAAAAAACAATATATAATAATAATTTGGGGGTTCTAAGTTATTTTCTAGCAAAAAAACCTGTTTTAACCCCTTCCCGCCGACCGAACGCATATATGCGTACTCGGCTTTCCGGGGTTATACCGGGATGATGCCCGCAGCTGCAGGCATCATCCCGGTACCGTTGTTTACAGCGGGCGATTGGCTACCCGAGTATAACAACCGATGCGGCTAAAAGCCGCTCGGTTGTTATACCGGAGGAGCGGGAGGGGACATCCCCCTCTCCCGCCGCCTCCCGCCGCTGTTACCGGGCCTCCCGTGCGATCGGGAGGCCCGGTGTCCGTTCCGCTGCCTTCGGCGGCTGGGGGCGGACTGGAACGAAGCTGCGAGCGGCTTCGTTCCAGCCTTCTTCTTGTAAATGCGGAAGCGACATCATGACGTCACTTCCCGTTTACTCGGCTGCCAATGGCGCCGAATTTAAAAAAGTACAAAAGTTTCGGCGATCTGAATACTTTGAAGTGTAAAGGAGGGATGGGGGGTCTTTTAGACCCCCGTCCCTCCATAAAGAGTACCTGTCACCACCTATTACTGTCACAAGGGATGTTTACATTGCTTGTGACAGCAATAAAAGTAAAAAAAAAAAAAAAAAAATTTAAACACAATTTATAAAGTACAAAAATAAATAAAATAAATAAAAAAAAAAAAAAAAAAAATTTTTTTAAGTGCCCCTGTCCCCGCGAGCTCGCGCAGCGAAGAAAACGCATACGGAAGTCACGCCCGCATATGTAAACGGTGTTCAAACCACACATGTGAGGTATCGCCGCGATCGTCAGAGTGAGAGCAATAATTCTAGCCCTAGACCTCCTCTGTAGCTCAAACCTGGTAACCGTAAAAAATTTTTAAAGCGTCGCCTATGGAAATTCAAAGGTACCGTAGTTCGTCGCCATTCCACGAGTGCGTGCAATTATAAAGGGTGACATGTTTGGTATCTATTTACTCGGCGTAACATCATCTTTCACATTATACAAAAAAATTGGGGTAACTTTACTGTTTGGATTTTTTAAAATTCATGAAAGTGTCACTTTTCCAAAAATTTGCGTTTAAAACACCGCTGCACAAATACCGTGTGATAAAAAATATTGCAACAATCGTCATTTTATTCTCTAGATTCTCTGCTAAAAAAATATATATAATGTTTGGGGGTTCTAAGTAATTTTCTAGCAAAAAAATACGGATTTTAACTTGTAAACACCAAATTTCAAAAATAGGCTTAGTCATAAAAGGGTTAAACATGTAAACACCTAAAATCCAAAATGAGGCTGGTCCTTAAGTGGTTAAGGGAACAGTGTAAAAATAAAAAAAAATAAATAAGAAAAAAACAAAAACATTTTTAAAGCGCCCCCGTCCCCACAAGCTTGCGCACCAAAGAAAACACATACGGAAGTAGCTCCTGTAAATGTAAACAGTGTACAAATCACACGTGAGGAATCATCGCAATCGTTAGAGTGAGAGCAATAATTCTAGCAAAAGGCCTCCTCTGAAACTCTAAACTGGTAACCGTTAAAATGTTTTAAAGCATCGCCTATGGAGATTTTTAAGTACCGTAGTTTGTCGCCATTCCATGTGTGTGCGCAATTTTAAAGCGGATTTTTGAGCTATAAGAAATAGCCCTGAGCAGGTTTCGTCTTTGTTAGAGTCAAAACGTGTTTGGAATTTTAGGGGGTTGCAAGTAGCCGATGGAGGTGGAATGCAAGCCAGATGAAGGTATTACAGAGGTCCTGTCACTCTTTCAGGAGATCTTGTCTTTACCACTCAGGGCAAAGTAGAACATCAATGGTGCTGGAAACTTGAGTAGGTGTCTCTTTAGTACTAAGGGTTTAGTCTATCAATACTCTACTGATAGTGTCCCCATGGGGCATCTGGGTGATGTGTGGGCTGCTTCTGTGTACCAAGGGACTACCACAGGAACCTCAGGATGTGAAGATCGTTTTTAAATCAAAAATCAAAGTATTAGAGTCCAAGGTAAGGTTTTAATCCAAGCTTACGGTATATTGGGCGCCACATGATAGGCAAAGTGACAAGCACTCCCCTCAACCCACACGTGACCTTCTCCATGTGGTCATGTAACTCCGTTCCTATGCAGTCCTAATGAAGGGGGTAACATTATTAACTCAGAGCTGATTGCGCCACCTCCTCCGTCCATCCCACCGTGGTGTGAGGGATCTGAGGGAGGGAGGGAGCGATGCACTACATATCAGGTCACCCCCCCTATCCCGCCATGGATTGCTGGATGGAAGGAAGGATGCACTGCATCATGTGAGTTCATTCTCTTCCCCCTCAATCCTGCAATGGTGTGTTGGATGGAGGGATTGATGCACTTTATCATGTAAGGTCACCACCCCCCCCATCCCACGTTGCTGTGCTAGATAGCTAGTTGGAAGGGATGATGCACTTCATTATGTGAGTTCACCCCCCATCTCAGGATGGAGTGGTGGATGTACTTCATCATGTGACCCCCTCCCCCTCCCACATGATGCAGAGTGGAGGGATGATGCACTTCATTACGTGAGGTCACCCCTATCCCGCGATGGTGTGCTAGATGAAAGGGATGATTCACTTCATTATGTGAGGTCACACCATCCTGTAATAGTGTGCTAGAATGAAGGGAGGATGGACATCATTATGTGAGGTCACCCCCCCCCCCCCCCCATTCTGCAATGGTGCGCTGGATGAAAGGGATAATTCACTTCATTATCTGAGGTCACTCACCCCACCCACCCCATCTCAGGATGGAGGGGTTGATGCATCATGTGAAGTAACCCCTTCATTATGCAATGGTATGCTGGGTGGAGGGATGATACACTTTATTATGTGAGGTCACACACCCCCCCCCCATCCTGTAATGGTGTGCTAGATGAAAGGAATGATGCAATGCATCATGTGAGGTCCCCCCTCCCACGATGGTGTGCTGGGTGAAGGGATGATGCACTTCATTACGTGAGGTCACCCCAATCTCGCGATGGTGTGCTAGATGGAAGGGAGGATGGACATCATTACGTGAGGTCACCCCAATCTCGCGATGGTGTGCTAGATGGAAGGGAGGATGGACATCATTACGTGAGGTCACCCCAATCCCGCGATGGTGTGCTAGATGAAAGGGATGATTCACTTCATTATCTGAGGTCACTCCATCCCGTAATAGTGTGCTAGATGGAAGGGAGGATGGACATCATTATGTGAGGTTCCCCCCCCCCCCATTCTGCAATGGTGTGCTGGGTAGAAGGGTTGTTGCACTACAAACTACATCATGTGCGGTCACCTTGTCCATCCCACAATGCACTGGGTCATTTGCTCCCCATACCCAGAAGGCCAATGTCTGGAGCTTAGCCCAGAAGTCATGTTCCTAGTAACAAAGTGAAACTAGTTTCAGAGAGGCACACAGAGAGCTTCCTGGCTGATGTCCCTCTATGGTCCCGGCTCCTCGGCAGAACTTCTTGTTTTGCTCTGACTCGTTCTCTATAACCTCTTATTATCGAATGATAAAAGTGAAAGTGTACAAAGACAACAACATGTCATAATAATAGTCCCGCTGAGTCACCATCGCTCCCGACACCCTCACTTTCACATTTCCTCCATTGTCTGATGGGGTTTCCTGCCGGTGATCACAGGGACATGTTCTCAGCCTTCAATGGGATTTATAGGAACACAGGAAACTCTCTACACATGGAAGTAAATAATACACTTTGAGGAGGAAACATTCTGAGTACTCAGCATATCTAAAGCCCAAACCTTTGTTTGTGTTGCTGGTGTGGAGAATAGATAGAACCCGCCACTTTTTTTTTTTGCCATCGGTGTGCCATTGGGGAGATTTCCCTCCACTTCCTGTCCTGGAGACACAACAGGAAGTCAGAGGATATATCTCCAAAATGAAGGGAATTAGTTGTCTCCAGAACAAAAGTCCCAATAAGAAGATTGCTCTGTTTTGGGGACAACTTTTAACATTTGGATTTGCCACAATGGTCAGCAGGACAAATCGGGGGAATCTGGCCAGTGGGGACACAAAGAGGAATAAATACCTGACAGGGGTTCCAACCCTTCCATACACTAACCAAAACTACAAAAGAAAAAAAAAAAGGTTTGGCTTTAGATACACTTTGGGGCTGTGTGTAGACAAAAAAATGTTGCTATGCAGCTATCTTAGGGGATATGCACATGGGTTTTGCATTCAGATCACTCTTCAGAGAGCACTTGACAGGTGGCGAGGAGGCGCTGTATCTAATAAGGCCTTTAGGCGCTCACACAAGCACCCAGTCACAATCTCCTATAATCGTCAGCTCCGTCTAGTGGCCATAAAGCGGTATGTTCCTAAAATAGCTCATTAAAAATAATACTGCATTATGACCACTAGATGGAGCTGATGATTATAGGAGATGACCCCATTACAGAGAATACGGCGCCTGTGCGGACGCTTAAGACATTGGCACAGTGAATTTTTTATATACAGAGTCCCTTTAAGAGACAATTGTAACACCAAGGGCCCCTTCACATTCATGTGTTGTAGTAACACCCGATAAAATGCAATTTAACATTCAATGCATTTAATAAAGGAAAAAAAAAGAGAGCATGTCTAATTTCCGAGCACAGTGATTTCCCTTTTATCAAAGCTCCACCAGGTTGTTTTTTTTTTTTTTTTGCTGTGTCCCCACTGGGGAGATTTCCCCTCACTTCCTGTTCTGGTGACACCAAGATAACCTATAAAAGAGTTCAGACATCATTGGGACAGGAAGCCACAGCAACGTGTTCTGTGCCTTCCACATTCTACAAAACGATGGTGTTGCCGTCTCTTGCAAAAAAAGATTTAAAAATCACTTCCTGTCCTTGTGACTCCTTTTTAATTGGGACAGGAAGAGGGGGTGACTCTCCCCAGTGGGGACACAGCAATAGAAACCTATAGACCTCAGGTGTCACCTTGAGAAAAGGGGTCCCTCGCCGCACCAAAACATCAATTGCAATTTTTTTTAGGTGATTTCAGTGAGTGCTGGCTGTTTCCGAGCTGTAGGGCAGCCAGGCGAGGAGTATTTTTATTAGGAGGGGACAATAGCAGCCGCATATACAGTTTTCCAGAACAATCACACTGCTATAGAAGTACATAAAATAAAAAAAGTACATATAAAAAAAATAAAAATAAAAAATAATTCCCTAACATCAGCTGTTTAGCAAGGGATGCTGACTACACTACCTAACATACCTTCAGCCACTAGGAGGCGCTCTTGCATATTATGTAGTAATAGTACAGCAAAGAAATGGGAAGGTCCCAGTAGAAGAGTATAATAGAATGCATTTTCAGGGTGAGCCCCCCCCCCAAGTCTGTCTTTGTAAGTGTATAATAGCGTCTCGCAGTGGGGATGAGGCGGGGAACGCAGGGATCAGCCGTCACCAATATGGGAATGGCGTTTTCATTCACATCTCGTGTATTTCAGGACGCCGATCAGCTGGGAGGTGACTCCGCCTCCCTACAGAGAGAGGGGGGATTAAAGCAGAACTCCGGGTGAGCAGATAAAATACACACAATGGAGGAGATTTACCTGACAAAGGAATTTGTATTCCTGTTCACCCAGTCCTGAGATTTACACAGCTCCGCCACACAGCACAGCCCTGTCTGGGCCAGGCAGGAGACCCGATTATACTTTGGTAACAAGACAGGTCTTGTCCCGCCCCCCCCCCAGAAAGTGAAAGGAGAGAGGCGGAGGACGGATGAGCTCACCTGTCACTCTCCTCTCTCCTCCTATCAGCATGCTCCTGGCTCTACCACACGTGAGTGTTTCCTGCGATTGATGGGGCATTTTCTTGGAGGGGGGGTTTGGCACAGGAACTATGGGCCGCAGATGTAATTTGTTCCCTTCACCAAAGAGGGCCTGCCAGTATTGTGTGCCCCCACCCACCGGTGTGTGTCCCAGCTCCTCCCTCTACATTCCCCACCAAGAATAAAAGACTTTGAGGTCCCCCCTCTAGAGGCTTCCTGTAGGCCAGACAATGCAATCAGCATCTTTGCTGAACAACTGCCGGCAGCAAATCAATTACATGCACAGCCTCCTGAAAACTCCGCTCTGTGGGCCCAGCTGCTGTGACATTCTTAGGGGGAGGTGTTTTGTAGTACACAGGGATAGAAGGGAACATTGCTGAGGAACACAGGGTGCTAGGGTGACTATACAACACCTCCCACTCTTCTCCATAAGACTGGGAGGTGTTTTGTAGTCTATATAGAGCAAAGGGAACATTGCTATCTTATAACAGTTAAAAGGCAGAGAGGGTCCTGGGGTGACTATAGAACACCTCCTTCTGTACATCCATAGGAAAGGGAGGTGTTTTGTAGTCTATGGAGCTGAGGGAACATTGCTAACTGATAACAGTCCAGAGACAGACACGGTCAATGCATAACACCTCCCTCTCGTCTCTGTAAAAGGGGGGGTGTTTTGTAGTACACAGAGATAGAAGGGAACATTGCTAAATAATAACAGTCCAGAGGCAGAGAGGGTCCTCGGGTGACTACATAACACCTCCCTCTCTTCTCTGTAAAAGGGGGAGGTGTTTTGTAGTACACGGAGATAGATGGGAACATTGCTAAATAATAACAGTCCAGAGGCAGAGAGGGTCCTAGGGTGACTACATAACACCTCCCTCTCTTCTCTGTAAAAGGGGGAGGTGTTTTGTATCAGTGGAGGTAAAAGAGAACACTGCTAAATAATAGCAGTCCGGAGGCAGAGATTTTGGGTTGTCACCAGAACAGGAATAGAGGGAAAATCTTCCAATGGGGACACTGGATCTGGTGACACACATGGAGATTCCCCCACTTTGGAGGGATTTTTCTTTTACATTCTGTTTTGGTTATAAAAGACAGGAAGTGAAGGGAAATCTCCCCAATGGGGACACAGGTTGCAAAGGAAACAAAAAAAAAAAACCCAAAAAAACACACTGACAGGGGTTATAACCCTCAACCCTCAATTATTATTATTTTTTTTTTTTTAATTGTCTTTAGTTCTACTTTAAGCAAATGTATATACAGTGGGGAAAATAATGATTTGATCCCCCGCAGACTTTGTAAGTTTTCCAAAGCAAATCCTAAATAAATGACTAAATCAATGATCACTACAAATATAAAAATATATCTGTGCAAACAGTGCAACAATAGCAGCTATATATTATCCCTTTCATGACTAAGCCTATTTCTGACATTTGGTGTTTACAAGTTAAAATCCGTATTTTTTGCTAGAAAATTACTTGGAGCCCCCAAACATTATATATATATATTTTATAGCAGAGAATCTGGAGAATAAAATGGCGATTGTTGGAATATTTTATGTCGCACGGTATTTATGTTTGAAACGCAACTTTTTTGGGAAAAGGGACACTTTCATGAATTTAAAAAAAAAAACAAACAGTAAAGTTAGCCCAATTTTGTTTGTATAATATGAAAGATGATGTTACACCGAGTAAATAGATACCCAACATGTCACGCTTTATAATTGCACGCACTCGTGGAATGACGACAAACTACGGTACCTAAAAATCTCCACAGGTGACGCTTCAAATTTTTTTTTTTTTACAATTACCAGGTTAGAGTTACAGAGGAGGTCTAGTGCTAGAATTATTGCACTCGCTCTGACAATCGCGGCGATACCTCACATGTGTGGTTTGAACATCGTTTACATATGTGGGCGCGACTTCCATATGCGTTCTCTCTGCTGCGCGAGCTCGCGGGAACGCTTTCAATTTTTGGGGTTTTTTTCTTATTTATTTTTATATTATTAAATCGTGTTTAAAAAAAAACAAAAAACATTTTGATGACTTTTATTGCTGTCACAAGGAATGTACAAATCCCTTATGACAGTAATAGGTGGTGACAGGTACTCTTTATTTTTTTCTTATTTATTTTATTTATTTTTATATTATTAAATTGTGATAAAAAAAAAAAAAAATGATGACTTTTATTGTTGTCACAAGGAATGTAAACATCCCTTGTGACAGTAATAGGTGGTGACAGGTACTCTTTATGGAGGGATCGGGGGGTCTAAAAGACGTCCAATCCTTTGCACTTCAAAGTATTCAGGTCGCTGTTTTCGGCGATTCTGAATACTGTATTTTTTTTTTTTTAAAACCGGCCCCATTGGCAGCCGAGTAAACAGGAAGTGACGTCGTGACGTCACTTCCGTGTTTGCAATCCAAAGAAGCAGTGGTGGATCCCAATAGACAGGACAGTTCATCCGATATACAGAGCGTCCAAATATAAAGTGCATGTACCACACTCTAATTAACCACTTGCCACCCGCCATATAGCAGAATGACAACGGCAAAGTGGTTTCAATATCCTGACTGGGCGTCATATGACGTCTGCAGGATATTGAGCTGCTGCGCGCCCCCGGGGGTGCGCAATAGCGGCGATCGTTGTTGCGGGGTGTCAGTCTGACACCCCGCAACACCGATCTAGGTAAAGAGTCTCTGACGGAGACTCTTTACCACGTGATCAGCCGTGTCCAATCACAGCTGATCACGATGTAAATAGGAAGAGCCGGTGATCGGCTTTTCCTCACTCACGTCTGACAGACCCGAGTAGAGGAGAGCCGATCAGCTGCTCTCCTGACAGGGGGGGTCTGTGCTGATTGTTTATCAGCACAGCCCCCCCCCCTCGGATCCCACCCAGGACCACCAGGGAAGATGCCCAGGACCACCAGGATGGCCACCACACTGGACCAGCAGGAATGCCCCCTAGACCCCCAGGGAAATACCAATCTGTGCCCAGACAGCTGCCAATCAGTGCCCACTCACAATGCCTACCACTGCCAGTGCCACCAGGGATGCCTATCAGTACCTCATATCAGTGCCACGTATCAGTGCCCAGCAGTGCCGCCTATCAGTGCCACCCATGAGAACCTATCTTTGCAGCCTTTCAGTGCCCATCAGTGTCGCCTATCAGTGCCCACCCAGTGCCACCCATGAGTGACCATCAGTGCCACCTATCAATGCCCATCAGTGCTGCATATCGGTGCCACCCATAAGTGCCGCCTACCTGTGCCCATCAGTGCCCATCGTCAGTGCCGTCAGTGCCCACTCATTGGAGCCACCTCATCAGTGCCGCCTTATCAGTGCCTGTCAGTGCCGCCTTATCAGTGCCTGTCAGTGCCGTCTTATTAGTGCCTGTCAGTGCCGCCTTATCAGTGCCGTCTTATCAGTGCCCATCAGTGAAAGAGAAAACTTACTTATTTACAAAAATTTTTTAACAATTTTGTTTAGCAAAAAATAAAAACCGCAGAGGTGATCAAATACCACCAAAAGAAAGCTCTATTTGTGAGAACAAAATGATAAAAATTTAGTTTGGCTACAGTGTAGCATGACCGCGTAATTGTCATTCAAACTGTGACAGTGCTGAAAGCTGAAAATTGGTCTGGGCAGGAAGGTGTCTAAGTGCCCGGTATTGAAGTGGTTAAGGTACTCCATCCGATGTAAGTGCCAACGTCTCCACCAGCCTCTCTCACCTCATATAGAAATCAATCAAGCTTGAGTATTCCACATCATTATAATCTGACTCTGTTATCCACTTGGATGGTGAGGCTTGAACCTGGACTCAGGGGTGTGGCCACAAAATTCTGCGCAACGCAGATCACCCACAGTGTTGGAACGCATATGGCGGCGTCGCGCATGCGCAGTCCAGTGGGTAGCCAAATGGGATGGGTCGCCATATGTGACGAAACACGTTGTTTCATCAGATTAGGAGACCCCGTCAGAATGTGTAACGGAAGTGACGTTCTGTCGCCGCCATCTTGCTACACCCCACACTCCTCCATAGTAAGGATACACTGAGAAGGGGGAAAGCGGACATCTTGTTACACCCCACACTCCTCCATAGTAAGGATACACTGAGAAGGGGGAAAGCGGACATCTTGTTACACCCACCGGAGTTTTGCATTTTACACTTTCTTTTAACAGTAAACTGAGTTTATTTAGTGAAATACAATACTTAGAACTCCGTGTGACTGGTTAGATGTTGAATTTTTAAAGCAGCGAACTGTCAGATTAGCAAACCTATGAGATGAACAGGCTTGCAGCTGCTTTAACATCTAACCAGTCACAGGGAGTTCTAAGTACTGTATTTCACGAAATAAACTCAGTTTACTGTTAAAAGAAAGTGTAAAATGCAAAACTCCGGTGGGTGTAACAAGATGTCCGCTTCCCCCTTTCTCAGTGTATGCTTACTGTGGAGGAGTGCGGGGTGTAGCAAGATGGCGGCGACGGAACGTCACTTCCGTTACACATTATGACTGGTCGCCTAATCTGACGGAACACCGTGAGTGCAAACGTGACTGATATAGTAAACTGCTGTCATGGAAACCAATACTAACTAAGTAATACGTTTAAAAAACAACAAAGTCCTCAATACATCCTAGTTAATCGCTAGACAAATAATCCTGAGTTACTAGAAGTTAAAAATAAAAATCGTTCCCTATAAACAAATGCATCATTATGCTTTCTAATAGCAGATCACGAAGCTCCATCTAGTGGCCAATTCTAAAAATGACATTCCACAAATATACAATTAGACGCCAGAAGATCTTCAAATGGCAACTCACGGGCGACATCTAGTGGATAATACAAAAAATGCATTTCACACCACAGACTGCTCTATATAGAGATAAATGAAGATAGCTGGGTACTAGTTCATTAAAAAAACATAGAATATTCAATAATAGTCCTACACAGCTACAAAGAATAAGGCTGAGCAATCTAATGATAAACACTAGATAGAATAAAAACTATAGATAGTTAAAATACATCCATGAAATCCATAGTTCAAAAACATCATAAAGAAGCATCCTAAATACAGGGAGTACAATATAAAAAAAATAAAAATAATATATATATTAAAATAATAAATTCAAGCACTAACCCACGAAGGAGATGCTGAATAGATTTGGGCTTACCGTTACCATCTTCACAGCATTCATCATAGGGGTCCCATAGTAAATATTCAATTGAAGACACAAGCTCCAACACTTAGTCCTTTTTCCAAGTTTTATTGAGGAAACAAAATATGCAATAGCAGGGTAAAGGGTGAAAGGGATTCAGGTACCTTGAATTTTGCGGTTATATCCAGGGAGCAGCAGCTCCACAGCTGGTTTTAGCAACCACCGGATAGGTCTCTCTCACCAACCTAGCAGCCGATGCGATGCTCGGATACGGTCTCTGCCACAGACCTGACAATCGTGAACAAACTGATTGCTGTGTTTGTTCCCAGGCTCTCCTCAAGATACCAGCCCTATGTTCGGTCCTCTCCTGAAGAGTCCTCGAACAAGCAGATTTTTTGCTACAGTCCCTTGGTTGCTACAGTCCCTTGCTTCTTCCCGCGGGCCAGACAGCAAAGAGACCATCCTATGGACCAATAGGCCACTAAAACTTTGGGCCTTCTTCTAGTATCTGGGCCTTGGGTCCGCCGACCCCAAGGCAGAATTTTAAGCGGCAGCAATTCCCCCAGGCCAGGAGGGCCAGGAGGTCAGGAAGCGCGAACAACCCCTAAAAAAATGGTGTCTGCTCCTTAAATACCCCTACCCAGAATGCACGGCGGATGAACCACTCCCACCGAACTGTCTCTGGGCAAAGAGTATTCAACATGTCCAACCAGACTGTATTTACAACATCCACCAATGGTAACAGCACCACCCATGGTCGGATGGAAATTTTGCACAGTCCAGCCAAACTGGTACAGAAACCAGTAACTTTAGGTAATAATAAGCTGAGCCGAACTGTAGCTTCAACTAACTTAAATTTGAAAACAATAGCGTCTGCTCTTCAGGAGCAGGACAATACAAAATTCTTAAAAATGAATCATAAGCTGGTCGAATATAGGTCCCAGCAACTAATCAGCCTTGATAGTAGAAAAGGAGAAAGGGAGATGTAAATTCCAGAAAGAGAATAAAAATCAGTAATTAGAAATAAAACAATTCAAATGGAATTCCACGTTGTGTCCTAGTGGTACTAAAGTGCAGAGCCCGTGTATCCAACCAGATTCAGCCTGACTGAGTTTTATCATTTTATTATCCTCCCTCCAATGGGGTTTATACTTTTCTATCCCCCATACTAACAGGGAGGAGGGGTCTCTGTTGTGATATTGATCATAATGTCTTTGGGGAACCATTTTTTGTTTTGTGTATGTTCTCTAAGTCTTTTCCAAAGCTCCTTTTTAGTTCTTCCAATGTATTGGATCCGACATGGAGACACTCAAGAAGGTACACCACCCCCTTCAGTCTTGTTAGAAATGAAATCTTTAATCCGGTACTCTTTCCCGGTGACTACTTATCTGAAGCTCATCTTTTTCTTTTTACTCTCTTTCGTGTGTCTACAAGTGTAGCAAGTTTTACAGGGGTAATAACCTTTCCCTTCTAAGAATGTAAAGTTCCTTTGAGCAGGTGGATCCAACACATTTTTCGCAATGAGATCTCTAAGGGTTATGGCCCTCCGATAGGCACATTTTTTTTTCAGGTAACACAACTCCCACATGTCGATCGGCTTTCATGATGTGCCAATATTTTCTACAAATCTTTTCGATCTGTTTTGTGCTGGATGTTGTAGTCCAATACCAATGGGACACCATTCATACATTCTTTATTCTTCAATGAACCTTGCATCAGTAATTCGCTATCTAGAGCGGAGACATCAACGTAGAAAGAAGTTCTGGACAGCCGCACTCTGAAAAAGTTTTTGCAGTTTATTCAAAAAATCATCAAAATGTATGCCACAGCAGAATGGATAGAAGAGCTTATGCGTTTCACACTACAAACAGTGCTTAATCATAGCTATGATTAAGCACTGAGTGCGGCTGTCCAGAACTTCTTTCTACGTTGATTGCTACATGCATTGCCAGCACCTGGGCTTCTAAGCTGGAGGAGAGGTTTTCCACCTTTGTTTGACCTACCTAGAGCGCAGACATCCTTGATTTTTTCCCTTGATAAAGCTCTGCTTATATACCCTTTTTGAACAAACCTTTGACCAATAAAACCTCCTTCTTCGTACAGTTTCTCCTTAACCTAATGAGTTGGCCTTTGGGTATATTATCCAGCCATGGAGCATAATGACAGCTGTCCATAGTGAGGTAGCTGTTTCTGTCTACCACTTTAAAATGTGTTTGTGTCACCAATCTTCCATTTTCTTTTGAAATCTCTAAATCTAAGAAATTCATTTTCTCGTCGCTTATTTCCCAGGTTAATTTAATATTTTTATTATTCGTACCCAGATCAAAGCCAAAGTCAATCAAACTTTCTCTGTCTCCTGCCTAGATCACGATAATATCGTCAATAAATCATTTAAATAAGAGGAGTTGCTGTGGTTTTTTTTACCATATAAAGCCTCCTCCTCCCATTCAGCCATGTATAAATTGGCCACGCTGGGTGCGTATTGGGCACCCATTGCAATACCACAGATTTGTTTTTAATAGCTTTTCTCATACCAGAAATAACTGTGGTCCAAACTATATTTCAGACAATCGACGAGAAATTTTCTTTGCGCTTCAACCCACTGAGGTCTCTTAAGGCCCATTTAGTTGCTTCTAATGCCTCTCCATGATTGATGATCTTATATAACGATGCAACATCAGCTGTAGCGAGATACACAGGTCCATCACCAAGTCTAACATCATCAAGCAACTGAATCAGAATATGGTTTTTAGAAAATAGAACAATAGACTTAGATACCATCTTTGAAAGACAGGAGACCAATCCGGTAGGAGAGATTGAGAATTGCTTTAGAAAAATGGGGCATCTAATGGAAAAAAAAGATGAACTCTTGGGGTGGGATATAGCCACCCACGAGAAATACATTAAAGATAGATTGATACCACGAAGACTGAGATAGGATGTTCCTATCAATGATGGTTTACTAGATAAAGAATCAACTGATGAGTGGTTTCAATTCTTTAATGATAAGGGTCTTGAGCTGTTAGATCTATTGATAAAACGGAAACAACGTAAAATAAGGACATTATATCGAACCATTTCTGAGCTAAAAGCCAGTGTGGAAACATCAAAAGAACTCCCTGAATTTATTGCTCTATCAAATCAATTACATAGAGATATGGAGCAAAAAGATAAAGAAACAGCTGCTAGGAAAAAAAGAAAATATCAAAGGGATATGAAGGACTATGTAGGTGACCTTGTTTTTAAGTGGCAGAACAAATCGGAAGAATCTGCACTAGAATCTAATAGTAGCTCTCCGGAGCTGGTAGTGAGAACAAAAGATGACACGAATAGAGCGAAGATTCAACCTAATAAAGGTGCAGATGGGAACCATAACAACAATAATTTTAACACTCCAAACCAAAAACAAAGATGGAATGGAAATAATAATGGGAAAAAAACATTTTGGAAAAATAATTGGTATAATAATAATCCCTATAATCCACCTAGACCTTTCCAACAGCCCTCTTATGGAAGAAGACCCCCTACACCACACCATGGACAAACCGTGTAACTAGGGATGAAAATGATCAGTTTGAAAATGGAAGAAGGGATGATGGATATTACCATTATGATGAAAGACGAGAACGAGGAGGATATGAAAATCAGTATAATATTCCTACATATAATCGCAACGAACATCTGAGGAGAAATGATGAAAGAGGGAGAGTACCCAGAGATCAGAATGAAAGTGGAAGAACCCGAAAAGGCCTTATCATTATGAAAGAGAAATGCAAGATAGAACTCCGTGGCGATTTTTAGAGATGAGACGACGGGATTCTCCCAGGCGTCATCAACAAGAGAGTGGATCCAGGAGATCAAACAGACAGAGCCCGGTTTAGAAACCTGGAAGGAAAACGAGGAAGGAGGAAGAGAGATATCAGGATCCTCAGAAAACTCAAAACAGGGAAGAGACAACAAGAAGAGCACCGAGAAGAACGTCAGAGAACAGATCAGGAAGAAATGGAAACCGAGGCGAGGATGCAGAGCAGGGGTCAAGAAACAGAAGAAGAGATTGATAGGAGAAGGAATTATCAATATCAGTGGGGTAGAACTTACAAAAGAGGAGATTAAAGTATTGGATAAAGGCCTCAAATTTGCCCCCAAAAAGAATCTGAACAAATTGAATGCGTATGTGGACATCAATAAGTTTGCCAGGAGTCTACACATTAAGAAATATATGGTTTACAAACCTGAAGAAAACATAAGGAGAAATATTATAGTGGAGAATGAGATTCAGTTCAGTAATCTGAGAAATAAATCTCTGTTCAATCCCCCGATCGGTAATGAGGGACACATTGAAGTGTTCAGAAGAATGGTCCTAAAAGATCTGCATGATCTAAAGATCAAGAAGCTATATGATCCCAGGGACATAAGAAATGGTATTAAAAAATTGGAAGAGAGAAAAAGACGTCGTAGTGAGACAGGCAGACAAAGGAGGGGCCATAGTAATACAATCGAAGCAAGACTACAAGGAAGAACTTGATCGTCAATTACACGATGAAGATACTTATTTAAAATTACCCTTATCATTAAAGAATTGAAACCACTCATCTGTTGATTCTTTATCTAGTAAACCATCATTGATAGGAAAATATCAATCTCAGTCTTCGTGGTATCAATCTATCTTTAATGTATTTCTCATGGGCGGCTATATCCCACCAAGAGTTCATCTTTTTTTTCCATTAGATGCCCCATTTTTCTAAAGCAATTCTCAATCTCTCCTACCGGATTGGTCTCCTGTCTTTCAAAGATGGTATCTAAGTCTATTGTTCTATTTTTTAAAAACCCGATTCTGATTCCGAATCTGATTCAGTTGCTTGATGATGTTAGACTTGGTGATGGACCTGTGTATATCGCTACAGCTGATGTTGCATTGTTATATACGATCATCAATCATGGAGAGGTGTTAGAAGCAACTGAATGGGCCTTAAGAAACCTCAGTGGGTTGAAGCGCAAACAAAGAAAATTTCTCGTCGATTGTTTGAAATATAGTTTGGACCACAGTTATTTCTGGTATGAGAAAAGCTATTATGAACAGATCTGTGGTATTGCAATGGGTGTGTCACGTACCTTACTGTGGAGTCTGAAATGACGAGGGTGGCCTCTTGCACGGTTCCGGTCCTAACAACCCTGGAGGTGGAGACAGGGCTGCTAGGGCAACGGAAGGGTGCAGGTGCCTGTTGGCAGGATCAGGAACACCGGAGCCTAGAGATGCTGGTGGGATGTTGATCCTGGATAGGTTCAGGAAAGTCCAACAGGAGAACTTGCAAGGTCGGGAACAAGCAGGAGTCGGCAACGTGCTGGCAGGAAGGTGCACAATCGATAGGCAGGTTTGTAGTCAGGGGCTAGCGGAGGTTGGCAATGGGCTGGCAGAGAGGTACAAGATCGGAAGACAGAGCCATGGTCAGAAGTTCATGCCGGGTTCGGTACAGGAAGCAGAAGTAAACAGAGTTGCAGGGATAATCCAAAAGAGTAGTCAGGAAGGCCAAGGTTTCAGGATCAAGGTTCAATCAAACAGCAATCAAGGATACAGGAACTAGCTGAGACAATCCAGCACTGATACTAGTATGCTGATCCTTTAAATAGGGCGCCCTGTGCTGTGATTCGTTGGCTTGCAGACATGCCCACTCCGACGTGCACTCGTTCGTATGAGAGTACTAACGTGCGTGCCTGGTCCGGGTTCACACATTCCTGCCGCACGTCTGGCTGGCGCACGGGAACGAGCGTTTGTAATGGTTCTCTGACATTGCCCCCTCCTTACGGGCAGCCTCCGGATGCCCCTCTGGATCCTTCTTTCTGGATGAGAGCGATGAAAGGCTTGTATAAGCCTTGGGGCATGAAGGTTTGCTTCCGGTTCCCAGGAGTTTTCTTCTGGGCCAAAACCTTTCCATTTAATTAATATTGATAATGTCCTTGCCTTTTTCTGCAGTCCACAATGGTCTCGATCTCGAACTCCTCCTCTCCATCCACCATTATGGCCTCTGGGGGCCCCATTTCACGTCCTGGAAAGGGATTAACCACGTCAGGTTTCAACAAGGAAGTATGAAACACAGGATGTATCTTGAATGTGTCGGGAAGTTCAAGTTCATACGCCACTGAATTGATCTTTCTCTTGACTGGGAAAGGTCCCAGATATTTAGGTCCCAATTTCCTGGACGGGCAGGCCAGTTTCAGATTGACTGTTGAAAGCCACACACGGTCACCCACTTTCAAATCCAGTTCTCCTCTCCTCTTTCTGTCAAAGAATCTTTTATTAACCTCCTGTGTCCTGGCAATGGTCTCTCAGCACCTGGTTATTAGTAGCAAGGAAATTTAGTCTGTCCTGAACAGCTGGTAACGGAGAGTCTGGAATTAGCGTTGGCAAGAAAGAGGGATGGAACCCATAATTAGAGAAGGGAGATTGGTTGGTAGCTGTATGGGTAGAGTTGTTAAATGTGAATTCCGCCAAGGGCAATAGTGAGGCCCAATCTTCCTGGGAAAAAGAGGTAAAGCATCGCAGGTATTGTTCTAGCATTTGGTTGGTGCGCTCAGTCTGTCCATTGGACTGGGGATGATACGTTGATGCCCAGTGCTTCGCACAGTGTTTTCCAAAATCTTGAAGTAAACTGCACTCCACGATCTGAAACAATGTCACTAGGGATTCCATGCAATCTCACCACTTCTTTAATAAAAACTTCAGCAGTTTCTGTTGCTGATGGGGTCCCTTTCATGGGGACAAAATGTGACAACCTGGAGAGGCGGTCCACCACTACAAAGATGGATGAAAATCCTTCCGATGGAGGGAGCTCTACAATAAAATCCATCGCAATCTTATCCCAGGGTCTTTCAGGAATGGGTAGTGGTCTTAATAATCCCCATGCTTTGCTTTTGGTGTTCTTGTTTCTGAGACAAATTGAGCACGAGCTGACATATTTCCTGCAGTCCCTTGCTAAGCTGGGCCATCAAAAACGTCTCTGGACCAAATCCATGGTCTTGTGTCCCCCGAAATGGCCGGCCAGCGGGTAGTCATGGCACACTTGTAAAATAGTAGTACGCAGATTCTGTGGTACGAAAAATAGAGCCCATCGTCTTCTTGATATCTGGAGGCAGAGAGATTCCCCTGGATGCTTGACGTATCTGTGTCATTAAATCATTTTGTGTGAGCAAAAAATTCCCAGCCTGTAATATGGTATCCGTTTGAGGTGGAACCTCGATTTCCGTGAACATACGCGACAACGCGTCTGGTTTCACATTCTTCGATCCGGGCCGGTAGGTTATATGAAAACTGAAGCGAGAAAAAAAAAAGAGCCCATCTTGCTTGTCTGGGTCTGAGACGTTTAGCAGTCCTGAGATACTCTAAATTTTTGTGATCTGTGAAGATCAGTATTGGGTGTGTTGCTCCCTCCAAGAGGTACCGCCAATCTTCCAGAGCCGATTTGATTGCCAACAGTTCCCGGTCCCCCACATCGTAGTTCCTTTCTGAAGGCCCTAATTTCTTCGAGAAAAAGGCCACAGGGTGCATTAAAGCTTTAGGTCCTTGGCGCTGAGACAGGATGGCCCCTACAGCGCTCTCTGAAGCATCTACTTCCAGTATGTATGGAAGGGCAGGATCAGGGTGCTTCAATACTGGTGCAGAGGTGAATAGTCTCTTTAATTTGTCAAAAGCAGCTTGAGCTACCTCTGTCCACTGAAAGCGGTTCTGTTTTTTGGTGAGCTGACTGATGGGCATGATGATACCCGAAAAGTTTTTAATAAATTTCCTGTAAAAATTGGAGAAACCAATAAACCGTTGTACCCCTTTCTTGTCAATGGGAGACGGCCAGGACATTATGGCTGCGTCCTTTTGAGGATCCATTGCCATCCCTCCTGTAGAGATTACTAGTCCGAGAAAGTGAATGGTCTGCCGTTCGAATTCACATTTTTTGGCCTTGGCATAGAGTCCATTTTGTCTTAAGCTAAGAAGGACCTGTTTCACATGGTCACGATGTAGTTCCAGGGAAACCGAGAAAATCAGAATGTCGTCTATATAAACGATCATGAATAAGTCTAGGAAGTCTCTGAAAATATTATTTACGAAATGCTGGAAAGTTGCTGGTGCGTTACATAACCCAAAGGGCATAACGAGGTACTTGAAATGGCCAAACCGCGTCCGGAAGGCCGTTTTCCACTCATCACCCTTTCTGATCCTGATCAAGTTGTAAGCACCTCGTAGATCCAACTTGGTGAAAATCGTTGCAGAGCGGAGTCTCTGGAGTAATTCTGGAATTAGAGGCAGGGGGTAGCGGTTTTTAATGGTAATCCGATTTAGTTCCCTGTAATCCACACACGGCCGGAGTGAGTGGTCCTTCTTTTCAACAAAGAATATTCCTGCTCCGGCTGGAGAAGTAGAGTGTCGGATGAACCCCTTTTTGAGGTTCTCTTTGACGTAGTCTTTCAGGACCAAGAGTTCAGGTTCCGAGAGGGGGAAAATTCGGCCAAAGGGGATTTCTGCCCCTGGTAAAAGTTCAAGTGGGCAATCGTAGGCCCGGTGGGGAGGAAGGGTGTCTGCTTTCTGTTTATCAAAGACATCCAGGAAATCGTGGTATACGGGTGGAACAAGATCTTGGGATTCGGATGTGGGTTTGAGACAGCCAACAACTGGTACTGAGTGGTGGAGGGTTTGGAGGCAGTTATGGAGGCAATAGGCAGACTGAAAGACCACCTTGCCGGTTGTCCAACCGATCTGTGGGTTGTGTGCTTGCAACCATGGCATTCCCAGGATGATTGGGAAGAGCGGTGAGGATATCACGTCTAGGCACAATAGTTCTTGGTGGTTGGGTGAGATATCAGCGGGCAGAGGTTGAGTTTCTTGAATGATGGGCCCAGATTTGATGTTGGACCCATCAGCTAGTCGTATGGACAATTTGTGTTGCTTGGGACGTAGATGAATCTTGTGTTGCAGGGCGAAGGCATGGTCGACAAAGCAACTACAGGCGCCTGAGTCAACGATGACCTGAAGTGCCCCTTCCGGAAGCTGTAGGGAGACAGGAACAGCAATGTGAGTTGATCTTGATAGAGCCAAAGCACAAGGATCAAGAGAAGGAGAGACACACTTACGAGTCTTGTTAGGACACATGTTGGCGTAATGACCAGCTCGTCCACAGTAAAGGCAGAGATTATTCATACGGCGGCGCTGCTTCTCTTCTGGCGTCAATGGGGCACGAAGCAGGCCTAATTGCATTGGCTCGGGAGCTTCAGTGACTGGAGCAGATAGTGGGGTGGCAGGAATAGGTGGGTGGCCTAGGTAACATCCACATGGGCCGGTATTGGCTGTTTCTTTCAGATCTTCGCTCCCTCAGCCGGCGATCGATCTGAATAGATAGCTGAATCAGTTCTTCAAGAGAATTGGGGACCCCCACCCGAGCTAGTTCATCTTTCAATGCCTCTGACAGTCCTGAGCGGAACTGAAAACGAAGAGCGGCGTCGTTCCACTGTGTGTCGGAACTCCACCGTCTAAAGTCTGTGACATAGTCCTCCACAGGCCTACAGACTTGCTGGAGGGAGTGGAGACTAGCCTCAGCTGTAGTGGTGCGCTGAGGGTCATCATAAAGCTTAGCCATTTCATCCAAAAAAGAGTCCATGGTGCCTAGCAAGGGACTAGCTTGTTCTAATAGATGGTGAGCCCAGGTCTGGGGTTCTCCCTGTAGCAACGAGATGATGAATCCCACCTTGGTACTTTCCAAGGAGAAGGTGCGAGGATGAAGTAGGAAATACAGATGGCAAGCGTTTCTGAAAGCGCGGAATTTACTGCGGTCTCCCATGAATCTTTCAGGAGCAGGAACTCGTGGCTCTGGGGGTGGCACCACTACTGTGGGAGTAGAAGTTAAGATCGACGGTGCAGGTGCTGCGGCTGTCTGGCGTGCCGAGGTGCTTGGAGAGAGATTCTCCACTCGTTGCTCAAGTCGCTGATAGCCATCCTGCAGGCCCTGGACTGCTTGAGTGAGGTTTGCAATCTGCTGGCACAGAGCATCCATAGCTGAGGCCCCCCTTTCAGACTCCATTTGGCTGGATTGTACTGTCACGTACCTTACTATGGAGTCTGAAATGACGAGGGTGGCCTCTTGCACGGTTCCGGTCCTAACACCCCTGGAGGTGGAGACAGGGCTGCTAGGGCAAAGGAAGGGTGCAGGAGCCTGTTGGCAGGATCAGGAACACCGGAGCCTAGAGATGCTGGTGAGATGTTGATCCTGGATAGGTTCAGGAAAGTCCAACAGGAGAACTTGCAAGGTCGGGAACAAGCAGGAGTCGGCAACGTGCTGGCAGGAAGGTGCACAATCGATAGGCAGGTTTGTAGTCAGGGGCTAGCGGAGGTTGGCAATGGGCTGGCAGAGAGGTACAAGATCGGAAGACAGAGCCGTGGTCAGAAGTTCAAGCCGGGTTCAGTACAGGAAGCAGAAGTAAACAGAGTTGCAGGGATAATCCAAAAGAGTAGTCAGGAAGGCCAAGGTTTCAGGATCAAGGTTCAATCAAACAGCAATCAAGGATACAGGAACTAGCTGAGACAATCCAGCACTGATACTAGTATGCTGATCCTTTAAATAGGGCGCCCTGTGCTGTGATTCGTTGGCTTGCGGACATGCACACGCCGACGTGCACTACTTCGTATGAGAGTACTAACGTGCGTGCCTGGTCCGGGGTTCACACATTCGTGCCGCACGTCTGGCTGGCGCACGGGAACGAGCATTTGTAATGGTTCTCTGCCAGGGTGCCAAATACGCACCCAGTGTGGCCAATTTATACATGGCTGAATTGAATGGGAGGAGGAGGCTTTATATGGTAAAAAACCACAGCAACTCCTCTTATTTAAACGATTTATCGATGATATTATCGTGATCTAGGCAGAAAAAGTTTGATTGATTTTGGCTTTGATCTGGGTACGAATAATAAAAATATTAAATTAACCTCAAGAGCAACGGCACAACCATCCACCCCTCCCCACATTGAGTTCTCTGCCTGGCTACCCTAATTTCTCTCTTCGGAAATTCCCACTATCCTTCTCAGTGATTTCAACATCCCTGCTAATACAAACACTCCTGCTACTCAAGGGTTCCTCTGGGGTAAAAAGTTAAAAAAGGGTACGATAAACGATGTGACAATTTTTTTTTTAAAGCTGCTCTATAAGCAATTTCTTAACCAGGGTTCCTCCAGCGTTTGTTAGAAGATCCCCAAAGTAATGAGCAGTGGCACCTTGACCCCCCCCCCAATAAATTTTTTTAAGGGTTCCCCTGGGGTAAAAAGATTGAGAACGGCTACTATATACTATACTATATAAATACATATATTGCTCTATAAGATATACATACTCGGACTCCGAGCTAGACTCGTGTTCACTGAAGTCTGAGGTTTCCCAATCACTGTCCTGCTGCCTGGCCTCGATGTATTTCTGGACAATTTCTGTCTCCATTCCCCGTCTCCTAACGATGTGCTTCAGGTGTATCTTCAGGGCTCCCTTCATCTTTCTCTTCTCGTCCCTCTTTCCCTTCAAGACCTTCATCGCCTCGATCCAGAGTACAAGCTGCTCATCATGACTGAGGAGCAAAAATTATAGAGAAAATGTAAGAATAAAAAAACAAAAACAAAGACTTCCATTGATGCTTTAATAATGTCAGACGTGCAAAGAAATAGAATGACAAAACTTACAGTTCCTCCTCGAAGTCCGCTTTGTAGGCTAATGGACCCATACAGATGACGCAGATGTTGTTTAGGATCTCAAAGCAGTCCTTACAGTACAGACCTTTGCAGCCGTTGGTCATGCATTCCACAAAATCCTCACTGGTGGCCAGCGTGGTCATTTTGTCACACGCCATGCAGTACCGTTCCGTTGTTCCGAAAAGCTTTGTCAGGAAGCTAAATCCGGGAATCCTATAGACAAGAACAATGTTGGTCACATTCACTAACTGGCACAGCAATATATTGAAGTTCCATAGCGGTACAAGAAATTAGACTTACTGTGCTGCAAGGATCATCAGTTTGAGTGGCCCTTGTTTGCTATGTTCATCCGTACGCTCTTCTTCAAGGATGTTTCCAGATTCATTCTTTTTTTTCCAAGAAAAAGTTTATTGAAGGGTGTATATCAGAATACAAGCTTATTAAGTGAAATTACATCAAGTTACAGTACATGGATAGCAAATGTATAAAGCAATAACTAGTAAGTAGAATCAGATAAAATAAATAAATAAATAAGTAAATAAATGAATAAATAAATAAAAATAAGATATTAGATAAAAGTAGTAAGATAAAAATAGAGAACAATAGATAATAACCATAGAGACATGGTAATTTAAATTATAATGAAAGCTTGGCCTTCCACATGAAAAAAAAAAAAACAGATCTAATCTATAATAAGTTTAGAATGATTCCAATACATTAATACGTTTGTGATTAATAAGAGAGCGGAAAACAAATAAGGTTAATTTTCTCTATAAATCGGAGTATGACCTAGGTAATATTTAATAAAGAAGTCGGGTATATTCAGAAGTTGTTTGAAATTGTTGCCAGCAAGCCCATGTGTTTCTAAATTTTGTAGATGAGTCATAAGCTTGGTGTATGAGCTCTTCCATTAAAGCTATTTTGTTTACTATGGCTATCCAATTTGTAATTGTGGGTGGATTGGGAGATTTCCAGAGGGCCGGAATACAAAGTTTTGCAGCATTAATGAGATGTTGAACTAATGATCTGTGGTAAATTTTCATCGGTAAATTAGAATGATGAAGTAAAGCTTGGGCTGGGGAGAATTCTAAGCGTATAGTTGTAATTTGGGTGATATATTGGAATACATCAATCCAGAATTTCATAATCGAGGGACATTCCCACCAAATGTGAAGAAGTGAACCTTCCTCCTGATTACATCTCCAGCAAATGGATGGGGTACTCGGATTAATTTTGTTTAATTTGAGTGGAGTGTTATACCATCTGGAAAACAATTTAAAACCGTTCTCTTGTACATTCACATTAATTGAACCTTTATGTATTATTGTGTATATCTTTCCCCATTCTCTGTCAGAAAGGTTGATAGAAAGATCTCTTTCCCATTTTGAACTTGCAAGATTCGATTTAGGCTTTTGGTCATCAAAAAGAATGGTGTAGATAGTTGATATGAGATGACGTTGTGGTTCTAATTGAGAACAAATGGATTCGAAATGTGTTCGTTCCCTTGAGAAGGCTGATCGAGATTGTGGGGTGGTTAGATAATTTTTGAGTTGCATATATGACCATAAAGAAATCTGACTCTCCGTCCTTCGAGTATTCAATGTAGATAAAGGAAGGAGAGTGTTTTGGTCAAAGAAGTCTTCTGCTTTTGGATTGTCATTAGGTCCTAATTCTGATAAAAAGGATCTAACAAAGTCTGGAGAAAATTCAGGATTATGTCTAATCGATGTGAGTGGACTTGGGATTGAAGAGATATGGTATTGACGACAAGTACTGGTAAAAACATGTAACGTACTGTTAATTAGTGGATGTTGTTTACATTGTTTTGGAATATTTCTAGTGGGTATCCAGGCTATATTTTGGAGTGGAAAATTTGAGAAGGCCTGTTCAATAGAAATCCAAGCTTTGGTGGTAGTATGTACATTCCAATCTACTACTCTGGCCAATTGACATGCCAGATAGTATTTTCGAATGTCCGGCAATCCCAATCCACCTTTCAATTTAGGTAAGGATAACCTGTCAAAGCTTAATCTAGCTCTTTTTCCATTCCAGATAAATTTAGAACAAGCTTTACGGAAAGATGTGAAAAATGATTGTGGTAATTTTATTGGAATCGTTTGAAGCAAATAAAGAATTTTTGGTAAAATGTTTATTTTAATAATAGAGGATCTACCAAACCAAGAAAATAAACCAGAGGACCAAGCCTCAAGTTCCTTCTGGATATTTTGTAAAATTGGTACATAGTTTTTGCTATAAAGATCAGAAAGATTGGTCGGTATATGTATTCCAAGATATTTAATGGAATTTGCGTTCCATTTGAAAGGAAAATTTGTCTGGCAAAGGGTTTTAGTCTCATGTGGTAAAGATACATTAAGAGCTTCAGATGTATCGAAATTCATTTTGAGATTAGATAGATTTTCAAAAAGAGATAGATCTTTAAGGAGATTGGGGAGTGAAAGGTGAGGATCTCGTAAAAATAGTAGTATATCATCAGCAAATGCTGCTAGCTTGTATGTGGAATGATCTATGGATATACCTTTGATATCTTGGTTGTCTCTCAAACGTTGAAGACAAGGTTCTAATGTTAGGATAAAAATTAGTGGGGAAAGAGGGCAACCTTGACGTGTCCCATTGGACACAGAGAAGGCATCCGACAGGTGTCCGTTAATTCTAACCCTAGCCGTAGGCCTTGAGTAAAGTGCAAGTATGAATTGTAACATGCGATCCCGCATGCCTATCTGTTTAAGTACTTCAGTTAGATAATCCCATGCAACCCTGTCGAATGCCTTCTCTACTTCCAAGGAGAGAAAGAAACCATCCTGCTTCTCTGAGGTCAACCATTTATGAATATTGAGAGCTTTCAGAGTATTATCTCTTGCCTCTCTACCGGGAACAAAACCTACTTGATCCAAAGAAACAAGGTGTGGTAAAAGAGGCAAGAGTCTGTTTGCTAGGATTTTCGCATACATTTTTAGATCAACATTTAATAAAGAAATCGGCCTGTAGTTGGAAACTAGAGTCTTGTCTTTATCAGGTTTTGGAAGGACAGCTATATGTGCAGTAAGGAGATCTCTAGGAAGAGATTTATCTGTAGAGAGGTAATTAAAAGCATTCAAGAAGGGTGTATACAATACATTAGTAAACGCTTTATAGTATCCTACTGTCAAGCCGTCTGGTCCTGGGCTCTTACCAGGTTTCATTTGTTTGATTACAATATCTAATTCATCTTTAGACAATGGTCTTTCCAAGTTCATTGCTTCAGTGTCTGAGATTGGTTTAGGACCATATTGTGCAAGAAAGTTTTTGATTAGATGTATTCTGTTTTCTGTGTTATGTTGGGTGGGTGTGTTTTTAATATTGTATAGTTGTGTATAATATTTGACAAATTGCTATGCTATTTGATCATTAGTAGAAAATTTGGTTCCATCAGGGGAATTAATAGAATGTATAATCGTAGTCGATTGTTTTGCCCGCAGTGCTCTAGCTAGTAATTTACCTGATTTGTTACCAAATTCATAAAATTGTTTTTGATAAAGTATATATTTACGTTTCGTTATTCTAGTAAGTTCCTCCATCATTTCGGTTCTAGCTAAAGTGAGTTCTTGGAGTGTCGAAATAGCTTGTGTTTTTTTATGAGATTTTTCTAAATCATGAATAGGGACAGCTAGATTGGATAATAATTTTTGTCTTTCACGTCGTCTTTTGGAAGCTATCGCCGTTAATTCACCACGAATAGTGCATTTACGGGCTTCCCATATTATCATTGGGGAAATTTCGGCAGAGTCGTTCTCATTGAAGAATTGAGAGAGCCTAAGTTGAAGGTGTGACGCAATTTTATTATCCGTAAATAGAGATGGATCAAGACGCCATATTTGTGAACGAGATTGAGTGATCTGAAATTCAATCAACATGGTGATAGGGTGATGATCCGATAGAAACATTGGTTCTATAGTTGCTTTAAGGAGCATGGGAAGATCTCTCTGTGTGATAAATAAATAGTCAATCCTGGAATAACTTCCATGAGGATTAGAATAAAAAGTATAATCTTTAGTGATAGGATGTAAAGTACGCCAAGAGTCATGCAAGGTAAGTTCTTGGAGGGATTTCTTAATATTACGTAATGCCTTAAATGGTAATTTAGATGAGCCTGAAGAGGTATCTTGAATAGGATTTAAAGGGACATTAAAATCTCCCCCTACTATTAACATTCCTTCTTGAAAAGAAGCGAGATCCTGCATTGTACTTGTGAAAAAGGAAACTTGTTTAACACTGGGGGCATAAATATTAGCCAGGGTTATGCATTTATTAAACAAGGATCCGTTAAGAAATAGGAAACGACCATCTTCGTCTATCTGTGAGTCTGTCATTTGAAATGGGCAATTTTTTGAAAAAAGAATTGAAACCCCTTTAGTTTTAGATTCCTTAGTGGTGGCATGTATTACCGTTGGAAAGTGGGGATTTGAAAATTTTGGTACATTATCGGTCTTGAAATGTGTTTCTTGTATGAACACAATATCCGCTTTTAATTTATGTAAGGAGTGAAGTATTTGCAAACGTTTTTCAGGAACATTAAGACCTTTAGCATTTAAAGAAATGATTTTGGCTGTAGCATTATGGTTAACCTTAGGAGGAGATGTAACCTTATTAGGCGGTATTGTGTGTGTTGACCCAGAAGTTTTTGTAGGCATGTTTTTAGATGAGCAAAAAAATAAATAAATAAATAGATTAATAAATAAATAAATAAATAAATGAATGAATAAATAAATATTCCGGAGACTTGCAAGACCTGCTCGCTAGTCCAAATGCAGTAAATACGTAAATGTATATGCAGCCGGATTGAGTCAGTGGTTTTTGTATAAAGAGATGTGGAGAAAAAAACAAAAAAAAAAACAAAAATTAGTTCAGGAGAACCAAAAAATCAGAGGAAACCACTGTGTGAGAGGATAGGTCAACACTGGAGTGTGGTGTAACTTTTGCAATAAGAAGTCAGTCTCGCTGACTTCGGGAGAATATTCTTATAATAATAATTCTGAAGAAGGTGTTTATAAGTTTGTTTGAATCTGATCAAATGAGTTTTATGAGGACGGCATGGAGTATGGAAATAGAATCAATATGATAATATATCTTAAACTAAATGGAAAGGATAACTGTTAGAATCATTTAGAATCCTAGATATATAGTATGTAATTTATATCTGAAGAATTTGTATATATTACTATAGAATAAGTTATATGACTATATTGTATTAAATTTAGACAACAACAAGCTAGTAAAGAAAAAATAAATAAATAAATAAAATAAAACAATGGCTCTTAAATGTAGAGAAAGAGATATTATCAAAAGAATCCTTCCCTTTAACTTTTGTTACTACCTTCTGCTCCCTCCTCTTTTCCTTTCTCTGTATTGTATTTCTTTGCTTTTACTTTCCTTTTCTTTTAGCAAAGAGATTACCTACTTATAAACAATGTATCTCTATGTAACAGTTTTAACCGAGGATATAATAAATAACTAAAAGTTGACCAATTTAATCCCAAAATATTTCTTAAGTAAGTCTCAAAGCTTTCAGCCCTCCAATCGGTAGTTAGAAGACTTAAGGCTTAAGAAAAAAAAAATAAAAAATCAGGAGAATCCTTGCATTTAAATAAGAAAATGAATAAGTCAAATAAATAGGATAGTCCAAACCAAAACGAAGTTTAGCATCTTTGAAAAAAGGGAATCTCCATATTTTAGAAAAATAGTGAAGATGAATTTGTGAAGAATTTGTGTAACAAAGAAGTTATACCTATTAAACTGAAGAAAAGGGAGGAACAGAGATAGGATCAATATTGAAGCCACAAAGAAAACAGAATTAGACTGAATGAGAGTATCCCTCTAAGAATACAGTTTGAGGACCAGTCTTTCATCTATCTCGTCTGGCTTTACGGTTGCGCCTGGGTTTCATCGGGTTGTTGATTGAAGGAGATAGTGGTCCTTGCTGAGATGATCTTTCTTCAGACGATGAGCGTTGTCTGCGGTATCGGACTTCCTGGGTTTCCATCAATTCATTCCTGAGGTGATGTGAGGATGGTTGTGAAGGACAGAATTCTGCATACCAATCTGGTATCTCTGGGAGCGGAATATCCAATGTGTCACAGAAATAATTAAGATCTTCAGGAACTCTTAGAAGAGCAGAGTGTCCATGTACTGAGGCTGCCAAACCAAAAGGAAATTTCCAACGATATATTATGCCTTTAGTACGCAATATTTCCAATAAAGGTTTTAATTCTCTCCTGCGTTGTAAAGTAATGCTGGATAGATCTTGAAATATGCGGAATTCTTTACCATGGTATAATAGTGGTGTCATCGTACGTGCTCTTCTCAATATTTCCTCTTTAAGCTGGTAATCTACTATGCAGCAAATTACATCTCTTGGTTGGTCTAAATCTTTTCCCTTAGGTCTAGGGGCTCTATGTATACGTTCCATGGTGATTGGGGTATCCTTTGGTCTATTTAGCACATTATTAAAAATGCCTATAACTTCTGATTGCAGATGCTCAGTATCCACAGATTCAGTCAGACCTCGTAAGCGAAGATTGTGGCGTCTACCGCGGTTATCCAAATCTTCTAAATGCCGATTCATATCTCTAAGTTGTCTTGTGTGGGTATCAATTAACAAATGATTTTTACGAAGCTCTGTGGAGTGTGATGCTGTTATCTTCTCAACCGCCATTACTCTGCCTGTAATAGCCTGAATGTCTATTCTCAGATCTGTAATAGCAGCCATCAGGGTATTTTTAATATCTGCAGCCACCGACCAAAGATCATTCAAACTGGGCTGTTGTACAGTATCAGAGTGTGGAGACAGAACAATACCTCCTTCGTTGTTTTCTGAATGAGAGGAGACAGCTCCATCATTAGATCCTGTCAGACGGCGCTGTGTGTTCTGTGAGGTAAAAGCCGTCGCCATAGTGCCGGCCTGTGAACGGAACAATTCTGGGTGATTTTGAGGTATTCCTCCGTTTAAATCACGGGGCAAACGTGACCTCGATGCTGAGGATGTTCTAGAAGCTGTTCCTATGATATTTTTAAGAATCAAATCAGAAGGGGAAGAAGTATAGGAATTATGGCGGTGCCAAGAGAAACAGAGTACAATACTTGGGTAAAAAATTGTATTTATTTAACAAAAATCATTAAAATTAGACATGAAAATCACATAGACATGGTGTGCGGAAAATTCTAAAATCAATTCTGTAGCAAAAAATATATTTCACATGACTTGGCCTGATGATTGTGACGGCCAGTTCAGTGAGTAGGTATTCAGATGTCCAACATGTTTCGCCAGTATTGGCTTCTTCAAGGACAGTTGTTTGATACCTAGAGCGCTACAGAGCTTTCTATAAAGAAATATAACAATCAATAGATGTTTTAGAACAATTGATACACTAAATACAAAAAAAATTATATATATATATATATATATATATATATATATATATATATATATATATATGTTTGCGAGCTGTCCGGGCAGACTAACCCCCGCCACCCAAAGTGATCCCCAGGAGCCCACCCACACCACAGGGTGCCAAATGCCCCAACCAAGCTGTCCAAGGATGGTAAGATACCTGCAATTCACCAGGGATGGATACTACACGCCTCCGGAGCAGGGCCTCAAAAACAGAGATCACAGTAAATAGCTGCAGGGGACAATAAGAGGGACCTGACGGAGAATATGCCTAAAGAAATATATATATAAACAAATTATGTACATATAACGGGGCCGGAGGACCACACATCAATTTAAAATGAGAAATTTAATATTGAACTAACATAGTCTCTAATTTTACTTACAAGTAAGCTATTCAGATTAGGAAACAGGACATCGGAATACACCCATTATTGGGAGTGGTTCATCATAGGATGAAAGATGTAAAAGGTGTCACTAGAAAATGATAGAGAAAAGAGGGAGGGGGGGGGAAGGGGAAGATATTTATATATCAGGTAATGCTATCCAAAAATGCAGGTCTGAAAACGCTAATTTCGATTCAGCTGTAACCCATGACAAATCTAAGTATAAACAGATTTGCACTCACCAGTAGTATAATCAAGGGTGGAAAACTAAGGCTGAAGAGAGAGACCTGCAGCCAATAGAAGCACCAATTGGAACAAGCTAAGGGACAAAAAAATATTGTCAGCTTGATGTAAATGGGATCCATAGAAGAGTGAGGGGAAGCAACCAATAAGGCAAAGTGCTTACCCGATCGTGTTGCAGTTGGTATGACCGTGTCCTGTGATTCCCTGGCGTGTCTAGTGGCCTGGGATGCCGGCGCTCTTATGTCCCCCTCACACGAGCGGCGTCTGACGTCACTGCGCGCGTGAGCAGACAAAAAAGGCCACTGCGCATGCGCCGCCCGCAAGTCCATCCAGTCCTACAAGGTCCAGAAGGCACAGCGGTGGTGTCCATGGTGATGTGTAAATACATCACAGACACAACGCAGTATACGAGCGCCGCCATTGGCTGCGCGATACCTGGGAGGTGGAAATTGGTCCAATGCGCAGTGGCAGGGGCGGGCAGAGGACGAACCAATGCCCTTGGGTGTCCATACAGCTGGAGTGTCTCTCATGTAAAGGGGGCTAACAACACCAGAGACGGCACCAAAGCCATCCTGGAATACAGGGACCCGTGGGCAGTTGGCCGCAACGGGTGACAGTCTAGAAGGGGGGGGGAGGCAACCAAAGGTGCAGGGCGCAACTGAGACACGATGGGAGGCGGGGATGGGTGGGAACCAACCAGGGATCAGTAGGCTCAAAAACAAAAACAAAAAGGGGGCGCCCGCACACAAGGCATGGAAAGGGGTAGACAGTAAAGAAGAAAGGAGGTGGGGAAAGCATAATCCCTGGCATGTGCCCACACAGGTCACCCCGACAGCTCGCAAATTGATACATGCGTCAATAACAAAGTATATTCATCAGCACAAAAAACAGTTATTGGCATGAAAGAATGAAATGATATATACACAAATGGAACGCTAAAAGCAGCATAATGGTGCTTAATAAGTCTATCAATTTTTGTTCAATTAGTAAATTAGACAAATAATAATATACAGATAGAAAAGGAGGGGAGGTGCCATAACTTGATCCATCCGGACCGATCTTTACAGTGGGAAGGAACTAATTAGGGAGGAATGTAAAATTACACAAAAAGATTGTAAAGATAAATGAAAAAATAATAATAATCATAATTGGTAAGGTAGGCTGCGTCAATCCCTGGGAAAAGAGGGGGGGAGGGGGGGGGGGAAGAGGGGGTAAAAAAGGGGGGGGGGATTGGAAGGAAGGGGGGGGGGATGGCGGGAAGAGGAAAAGGGGAGGAGAGGGGGGGGAGGGGGGGTTGAAGGGGAAAAGGGGGGAGAGAGAAACAGCCAACCTATAAAAACGGCTTGAAACTGATGCCTTCATTAAGCCCTGGATGTCTAGTGGCATCCAAGGTATGTATCCACTTGGTTTCCAATTGGAGTAGTTTTTGGTCAATATCTCCACCCCTAACATGTATAGGGATATGTTCCAATGCTGTAAATCCCACAACATGGGGATTAAAGTCATGATGTACTGCTATGTGTCGATTGATTGATGTGGATATCTTACCTTTATATAAAGGTTTGATGTGATCACGAATCCTGACACAGAACTGACGTTTAGTTTTGCCGACATAGTAACTGCCACATATACAAGTAGCAAGGTAAACTATGCCGGTAGTTTGGCATGTGACTTTATGTTTAATTTAAATAAAATACATTTACATTTTTGGTTGTAACATGACAAAATGTGGAAAATGTCAAGGGGTATGAATACTTTTTCAAGGCACTGTATTTACAAAAAAAAATTGGTCTTTTTCATATTTTAGCAAAAAATAAAACCCCCCAGTGGTGATTAAATGCCACCAAAACAAAAACTCCATTTGTGTGAAAAAAAGGACAATGTAATATGTAGTGTTGCATGACCGCGCAATTGTCATTCAGAGCCGAGGTTCACACTGACATCGGGGATGAAATCGAGTGAGTTCAGCTGAACGATTGAACGATTTCATACTCCCATGTCAGTCCCGACTTTGGGGTGCGATTTCAGAGACGTCTGTGCGGGGTTCCTGTACAAATGTCTATTGAAATCGCACCCCAAAGTTGCCAAAAGTAGTACAGAAACGACTTTTGGGAATTGGTGTAACACCGCAAGTGGAATTGATTCGGCGCTGCACCAATTCGGACGGTACCATCGCCGGCAATTGCCACTGATTTGGCATGCGATTTAACGTGCCAAATCACATGCCAAATCGCTCCAAGGTGAACCTGGGTTTAATGTGAGAGCACTGAAAGCTGTAAATTGTCCTGGGCAGGAAGGGGGTGAAAGTGCCTGGCAGGCAAGAGGTTAAATGATAAGGCTGAGGGAGAGATGGAGTAGGAAGGGGGAGAGTCTGGTCACAGATCACTCACTTGCACAGTCCCAGCAGGAGGCTCCCTGGCTCAGTCACTCAGTGTCTTTATGTTTAGGATGGGACATTGTGGCTGCTGACTTTAAAGCTTCCCACCCGCATATCTCCTTCACACAGCACACGGGCTGCATGGAGTGTGGGCGGGCACAGGGAGAGAGGGGCGGGCACAGGGAGAGAGGGGCGGGCACAGGGAGAGAGGGGCGGGCACAGGGAGAGAGGGGCGGGAACAGGGAGAGAGGGGCGGGCACAGGGATAGAGGGCGGGAAGAGGCAGAGCTGATTGTTCTCCCATTGGTGTAGACTACAGGAGGGCTGTACTAGTGTACTGTGTACTCTGCAAGACCGAACGCACACACACTCGCAGCCAGAGGCCGACTGACCATTGAGCCACTCGGGCACTGCCCGAGGGCCCTGGGTCACTAGGGGGCCCCATCAGGGTTGCCAGCCTCAGTAAAACCAGGGACAGTATGTATTAATCGGTGTTTTTTTTTCACATCTGTCTGCGTATACTGTGTGTACATGTATGTGTATACTGTGTGATTGTATACTATGTGGCCCCATAATCTCTGATTGCCTGGGGGCCCCATAATCTCCTATTGCCCGGGGGCCCCATGAGTTATCAGTCTGCCCCTGCTCGCAGCCCAGGCTGTGACAGGTGCAGCCAACATCCCTGCCACAGGACACATCGCAGCTGCAGCATGGGATGAAGGGATCACTGCGTTCTTTCACTACAATTCGGCCGCTAAATTCAGCATATAGCCCTGTTAACCCCGCCCCTCGCCGGAGCTGCCCGAGAAGTAGCACTCGGCTGGGTCCGGAAACTGCACATGCGCAGTACTGAGCTGGCTACACTGCGGCCCTTTTACAGGGAATCAGAGCAGCCCCGGGGGGAAATTGCCACTCTGCCCCCCGGCCCAGCCCCCCCTGCTTTCCCTGCCACAGTAATCAATGCATTTTTATAGCACTGATCGCTGTATAAATGACAATGGTCCCAAAATAGTGTCCGATGTGTCCGCCATAATGTTACAGTCCTGATAAAAATCGCAGATCGCCGCCATTACTAATAAAAAAAAATTAATAATAAAAATGCCATAAAACTATCCCCATATTTTGTAGATGCTATAACTTTTGCGCAAACCAATCAATAAACGCTTATTGCTATTTTTTTTACCAAAAATATGTAGAATACATATCGGTCTAAAGTGAGGGAAAAAAAATGGGTTTTTTTTATATATTTTGGGGGATATTTATTATAGCAGAAAATATTTGCTTTTTTTTTCAAAATTGTTTTTTTTTTTTTTGTTTGTAGCGCAAAAAATAAAAACCGGCAGAGGTGAACAAATAACACCAAAAGAAAGCTCTATTTGTGGGGAAAAAAGGACGTCAATTTTATTTGGGTACAACGTCGCACGACCACGCAATTGTCAGTTAAAGCGACGCAGTGCCGAATCGCAAAAAAAAGTGCTCTGGTCAGGAAGGGGGTAAATCCATCCAGGGCTGAAGCCATAGGTGTGCGCAGCCTATTCCATTAGGGTGTGCACCCCAAAGCTCAAACACTTATGTGTGTGTGTGCATGTGTATATGTACTGATGGTGTCAGTAGGGCAGTGGACAGTGTCATAAGGACAGAGATTGGTGTCAGTAGGGCAGTGGACAGTGTGAGTAGTTTTATTTTTATTATTTTTTAAGATTTTATTTTTTACATTTTTTTTTTTTCTGAAATATTAGTGGTCTAAACACGGGGGAGATATGCACCACACAAGGCGATTAGGGTGTGCCCAGGCACACCTGGCACACCCTGTGTGCATGCCTATGGCTGAAGCGGTTAACTTATTGACACCGGTTGCAGATCGCAAATGCAGTGCACTTTAAATGTGGTGCTGAGAAAAAAAGAGTTTCCCGCACATTCTGGTGTGAACTGGCCCTAAATTCCCTGGAATGCACATTCCCCTGATAAAAATAAAGACTTTTCATGTCAAAATAAAAAAAAAAATGTGGAAAGAAAAAGCATAGGAACGCATTGAAAACATGTCAAAAACGTGTGTAAATGTGCATGCAAAAAAAATGCATCTGTAATGCAGAATCTGTAGTGTGAAAAAGCCCTGACTGTGGTAGTGTACTCTCTTTGGATTGATCCACACCAGATGCTTTCCAGTGCGTTTCTGAAACTGCATCCATAACGCATGTACAGTGTTTGCTGTGTATTCATACGGCCCTAAAGGATGACTAAACCCAAAACAGACACTGATTGCCATGTATTGCAATGGCCCCAGTTCACACCAGTGCTTCTAACAGAAGTACAGCCTGCAGCATTATGTTCATCTAGAATGCATCAAAATGCACGTAAATGCACCAGGGTGCACATTGTCCTAATGGGTGCACATTGTCCTAATGGATGCACATTGTCCTATTGGGTGCACATTGTCCTTATGGGTGCACATTGTCCTACTGGGTGCACATTGTCCTTATGGGTGCACATTGTCCTAGTGGGTGCACACTGTCCTAATGAAAATAAAGTGTTTTCAAGTGTCAAATTAATAAAAAAAAAAAAGAGGAAAAATCGCACTGGTGAATGGAGAACGAAACCCGAATCCTATTGAAGACTTAAAGAAACTCACCAAAAAAGAGATGGGGCATCATCAAGAAGACGGTGACCCGGAACCGGAAGGAGAAAGCCATTCCGATGCTGAGGAAGAAGCCGATGGAGATGGTGGAGAAGACCCAGAAGTTGAAGTTGTAGTTCTTGTAGAAGATCACCAGATAGGCATAGATGATTGTGAGGACTAAGCCCATCAGGTGTCCAAAGAAGCTGGTTCTGAATTTGGCCACCTGGCTCCTCTTCTTCAGATATCCAGCTTTCCAGTCGTCGTCTTTGAAATGGTCAAGCCATGTGACCTGAGTGCGGTCCTTCAGATCGACAGGGCACCAATATGGGAGGCGGTCCCGGTCACAGAACTCGGAACACTGGGAAGATTTTGAACATGCGCTGAAGCAAGCGCGTAACATAGAGCACGGGTTGACGTAGGAGCAGGACGTCCTAAAACACCCACCCACATACTCACGAAGGCTCTGATAGTTGCCTCTCATTTTATTTGCTTTGGTAAATTACCAACAAAAATGCTAATACAGAAGATTGCAAAAATTGCAAAGTACTACTGGTTATCACCAGGTAGAAATCAGTTACTTCCGCTGAGATTTCCCAAAAAAACTCGAGAATTCAAAAGAATTATGAGAGTGTCACAAAAACACAAACTCACTCTTCCAGCTGCAAGCACTAACTGACACTGAGAGCCTGCTTATTTGGTAGAACTAAGAGAGGAACTAGAGGGGGGAGGCGCATTAAGTCCAAAAAGACCAAGGACGTAGATGGCAAGGGCATTTTTAACCTTCGTTTCCAGACCCTGACCGATCTCTGAGGTGAGGGTGCTGGACAAAGGTTTAAAATTTGCTCCTCCCCGTAACATCAATAAATTCCAAACTTATATGGACATCCATAAATATGTCCGCAAACTTAATATACAAAGATATATGGCTTCAAACCCCATTGACCCTTCTAGAACATCCAATGCTGTTTTTTCACACTCGGGTTTATCTAACGCATCTCTGTTCAACCCTCCTGACCATTTACCTCCTTCACTAAAAGTCTTTAGGGATTTGGCCCTGAGGGATCTGGACGATATGGAGGTGAAATTTGTAAAAAATAAAAAGGACATTCAGTTGGGTATAGAATCTCTGTGTGCAAACAAACAACTTGTTATCCGCCCTGAGGATAAAGGGGGCGGGATAGTCGTCCTTAATAAGGACGACTATATGCAGGAAATGTATCGTATTCTGAGTGACAACACCACTTATACCCGATTGCTTTGTAACCCTAATCATCTTTATAAGACCGAGCTTGAGGATTTAGTTACATGGGGTTTCAATCTTGGTATCCTGAACAAAAAAGAAAAGGCGTTCTTGATCCCTAGGGCACCCAGGGTACCAGTAATATATTATTTGCCTAAGATACACAAGAGTCTTGTTTGCTCCCCGGGACGTGCCATAGTTAGTGGGATTGATTCCATCACGTCCCGGGTGGGCAAATACATAGACATTTATTTACAGCCACTAGTGCGGTCAATGAGGTCCTATATTAAGGATACGCGGGAATGTCATTAATCTCCTCTCTAATTTGAAACCTAAGGAAGGGACTATATTGGTGACAGCTGATGTCACCTCCTTATATACGATAATCCCCCATCATTTGGGCCTGGAGGCTGTTTCTGCACACCTTAATCAGTCATCTAGTCTCCCTGAGGAACAAATTGAATTCATCATGTCTTTGTTGGAGTTTGCAGCCACTCACAATTTTTTTTGGTTCGACGATAACTACTACCGCCAGGACAAAGGGGTTGCAATGGGGGCTAAGTATGCCCCGAGCCTGGCTAATCTATTCATGGCCAGGTGGGAGGAGGATGTCGTCTATGCCCAGCCAAGGCCCCAGGTGACCTTGTGGGCACGTTACATAGACGACATCCTCCTCCTGTGGGATGGTACTGATTCTGACCTATCCGAATTCATGTGTTTCCTTAACAGTAATAACAGAGGCATCCAGCTCAATTATGAGGCCAGTTCTGAGCAGATTCATTTTCTAGACCTTACCATCTCCATACGGAATAATGAATTCGTTACCTCCACATAGTTTAAACCGACCGATAGGAATTCCTTCATTCCCCAAGATAGCTGTCATCATGCTTCATGGCTTAGATCTGTACCAAAAAGCCAGTTTCTCAGACTAAAGCGTAATTGCACTGATGCTGCTACTTTCCAGACCCAAGCACAAGTCCTTACTCAGAGGTTTTTGGCTAAGGGTTATTCTTCAGATTTTGTTGCTAGTACCTTAGATCAAGTAGCGCAAGTGGATTGTGAAGCCTTACTTACTGTACGAGCTGAGGGTCCAGTTGATGCTCCTTATCGCTGCCCCTTTATTACTGATTTCTCCTGTCAACACTCTAGGGTGAAGCATATTATCAATAAGTATTGGCATATTTTAAAAAATGATAGGGTGTTGACATCTATCCTACCAGATAAACCCCAGGTAGTTTTCAGGGGGGCACCATCACTTAGGGATAAAGTGGCACCTATTACTCTTGACCCCCCCATTCCTAGGTCTACTTTCTTTTCAGAATTAACCGGGTATTATCAATGTAGGAGGTGTCAGGTCTGCTCCATTAATAGGTGCAGGGCGAGAAGGTCTGTGAACTTTATCTCTACGTGCACCCTAAAATCTTTCAGTATTGAGCCCTTTATCACCTGCTCCACATCTGGGGTTGTCTACATGCTGCAGTGCCCATGTGGCCTGCAGTATGTGGGCCGGACTAAGAGACCATTGCAGGTGCGACTGAATAAGTACATTAACAACATTAGGAGAGGGTTTACCAAGCACTCGGTCTCAAAGCATTACCTCACCTCCCACAATAGAGATCCCACAGGTACAATTTTCTTGGGAATAGATAAATTTAGGCCCCATTGGAGGGGTAGTGCTTTTGTTAGAAGCATCTCACGATGGGAGATGGCTTGGGTCCATAAGCTTAAGACTTACACCCCTTTTGGCCTCAACATCGATGTAGATGTTAATTCCTTTATCGATAATTCGTAGCTATTTAGGTTTACTGTAGGCCTCTTTTTTGACCTATCATGTCTGATCTGGGATTTTGAACCCGTATGGGCTATGATGCTCCCCATTATATTATTTATTGTCTGCTTTATTTTTAATTTTAATTTTTTACTTTCTTTTATATATTTTTTGTCAGGATGTATTTTAACCTGTTAGTTTCCTGCAGTTGGCACCTTCTCACTTCAGGGAGACACTGTAATTGTAATCCTACTCCCCTATAAATTTATAATAGCTGTTTTTGATACGTAAGATTATATATCATGCTAGCACAGTAGTGAGTACGATGTAGTTATTTTTTTGATTATTTATGATATGATTTTGTTCGATTTTGAGCCAATCCACTTGGGTCAAACAATCTAAGGATCACCCATCATAGTGGATCTTTTTTTTATTTTTTTTTAATTTTGACTTTTGATTTATTTAGGTACATTTAAGGCCTCTTTCACACGGATGATCCGTATGTCCGTTTTTCATCCATCCGTTTTCGGATGAAAAACGGACATACAGTCATCCCTATGGAGCGTCGGATGTCAGCGGTGACATGTCCGCTGACATCCGACCCGCTCCGATCCGAAAAGTGTAACGGAGGAAAAACCTACTTTTTCCTCCGTTTTCGGATCGGATCGGATGACGACGGACACTACGGACCGTCATCATCCGATCCCCCCATAGGGGAGAGCGGCGCTCTGACAGGTCCGTCGCTGCACAGTGTGCAGCGATGCACCTGTCATCTTCCTGCTCAGCGGGGATCGGCGGAGCTATCCCCGCTGAGCAAGCGGATGTTCACGGGGCGGATCATGACTGATCTGCCCCGTGTGAAAGAGGCCTAACTGATTTAAATTTTTTCAATTTTTTATATTTTTTCCTTTACTTCCCAGATGCCCACTCTTTCTCATACATGTGTATGTGGCTCTGTGCATAATTTGTTATTATTTTTATCGCATTTTGGTATACTTATCAAGGGCGGCGTTGCAAAATGATATAGTTGCCCTTAGTTTTTCCCTTAAGTGGGATGGCGCTTAAGGTATCTTGTTTGAGAAAGGCAGGATCTCTCTCTATTTAAGCGGTGCGTCAGGACGCCGCCCATATCCCGTGACCACGTCCGCTTGTGACGAAACGACGTAGAGAGGAGGAGCCACGTCCTGACGTCACCGCTATTCGTGTAGTCCCGGAAGCTACGGGCTGATTTTGGAGCCGGCCGGCTTTCCTTTTATGCTGGTATTTATCTGCCTATGTGTAAGTGTTCATTTGGCTAAGTTTTATTCAATAAATGTCATATGGTTTTACGCTATGTGGAGCATTTTATTGTTTCTTATGACAAACACATTACTCTGCACTACTCTGCTGGGATATATGACGAGGAGCCTGTTGGACATGATGCCATCTAGTGCCTGTCTGTGAGATCCCGGGCTGGGGTTACAGCCGTCTGCTCAGTGCGGTCCCCTGTAATCAGGGACCAACTCCCTCTGGTAAGCGGCAGCATTTTCTTTAAGGTGGAGGTCCCATCTATGCACTTTTGTTCACTGCAACGAGAACTTTCATCACTTATCACCGCTGGGGATATTTTTTTCATATATTTTTTTCATGTTTTTTCATTTTATGGACTAGTATAATTTTTGCAATTCATGTCACTTTGCTGTGGACCAATTGGATGGACATTGTTCTAAATATTATATGTGTTCGTGTGTTTGACTCATAGGTGTACTATAACACCATTTGGGTCCTTTCATTATTTATTCAATTTAATTTTGTGGCACTTATCTGTGTTCTTTATCACACTTTATTAGCGCGACTTTTTTTCTTATCATTCTGTTTTGTGCTGTATAACACTTTAGTCGCTGCTCAGACATTATTTTTATTTACATTGTTAGCGCAGTATTTTATTTATATTTATTACATTCTTATACTTTTTTATTGCTGCTAACTTAGTTGCCAGTTTGTTCTTGCTGATTGTGTCTGTGTTCACTTTAATTGTGGGTATGGATATTTTTGAATTCAGAGCCACGAGGGTGGTTAACACGGACGGGGTTTATGAACCCTTCAAGAATGGGGATAGCGATATCAGTGGGTTATTCATGAGGCTCAAAAATTTGATTGTCTCTGAAATACATACCCAATGGGATATTGCTTTTCTTGAGACATACGTTAAAAAAAACATGGTACCCCATAGCCTTAGGTGTATATATATACACACATACACACACTCCAATACACAACCAAAACAATCACCCTCGACGCCGTTTTATTCTCGTTTCTTCGCCGCCATCTTGCTATACCCCGCACTCCTCCATAGTAAGGATACACTGAGAAGGGGGAAAGCGGACATCTTGTTACACCCACCGGAGTTTTGCATTTTACACTTTTTTTAAACAGTAAAGTGAAGCTATATAGTGAAATACAGGACTTAGAACTCCGTGTGAATGTTTAGATGTTGAATTTTTAAAGCAGCGAACTTCTGTCAGATTAGCAAACCTGTGAGATGAACAGGCTTGCGGCTGCTTTTAAAATTCAACATCTAACCAGTCACACGGAGTTCTAAGTACTGTATTTCACTATATAAACGCAGTTTACTGTTAAAAGAAAGTGTAAAATGCAAAACTCCGGTGGGTGTAACAAGATGTCCGCTCCCCCCTTCTCTCTGTATCCCTACTGTGGAGGAGTGCGGGGTGTAGCAAGATGGCGGCGAAGAAACGAGAATAAAACGGCGTCGAGGGTGATTGTTTTGGTTGTGTATTGGAGTGTGTGTATATATATATACATGGAGACACTCAAGAAGGTACACCACCCCTTTAGTCTTGTTAGAAATTAAATCTTTAATCTGGGACTCTTTCCCGGTGACTACTGATCTGAAGCTCATCTTTTTCTTTTTACTTTCTTTCGTGTGTCTACAAGTGTAGCAAGTTTTACAGGGGTAATAACCTTTCCCTTTAAAGAATGTAAAGTTCCTTTGAGCAGGTGGATCCAACACATTTTTCGCAATGAGATCTCTGAGGGTTGGGGCCCTCCGATAGGTACATTTCGTTTTTTTCAGGTAACACAACTCCCAGATGTCGATCGGCTTTCATGATGTGCCAATATTTTCTACAAATCTTTTCGATCTGTTTTGTGCTGGATGTTGTAGTCCAACACCAATGGGACACCATTCATACATTCTTTATTCTTCAATGAATCTTGCATCAGTAATTCCCTATCTAGAGCGGAGACATCCTTGATTTTTTTCCCTTGATAAAGCTCTGCTTATACCCTTTTTGAGCAAACTTTTCACCAATAAAATCTGCTTGTTCGAGGAATACCTCCTTCATCGTACAGTTCCTCTTTAACCTAACGAGTTGACCTTTGGGTATATTATCCAGCCATGGAGCATAATGACAACTGTCCATAGGGAGGTAGCTGTTTCTGTCTACCACTTTAAAATGTGTTTGTGTCACCAATCTTCCATCTTCTTTTGAAAGCTCTAAATCTAAGAAATTCATTTTCTTGTCGCTTATTTCCCAGGTTATTATTATTATTATTATTATACAGGATTTATATAGCGCCGACAGTTTACGCAGCGCTTTACAACATTAGGGCAGACAGCACAATTACAATACAATTCAATACAGGATGGGAATCAGAGGGCCCTGCTCATGGAGCTTACAATCTAGGAGCGAGGGTCAAGTTATACAAAAGGGTAATAGCTGTGGGGGATGAGCTAATGGAGAAAATAGTGCGGTTGTTAGATGGAGGCAGTATAGGCTTCTCTTAAGAGGAAAGTTTTCAGGGATTGCCTAAAAGTGGATAAATTTGGAGACAGTCTGACAGATTGGGGTAGGGAATTCCAGAGTATAGGCGAGGCTCGGGAGAAGTCCTGGAGGCGGATATGGGAGGAGGTGATGAGGGAGCTAGAGAGCAGGAGATCTTGGGAGGAACGGAGAGGGCGATTAGGTTGGTATTTTGAGACTAGGCTAGTGATATAGCTGGGGGCAGAGTTGTGGATGGCTTTGTAACTTATTGTTAGTATTTTTAATTTAATTTGTTGAGTGAGTGGCAGCCAATGGAGGGATTGGCAGAGAGGGGTAGCAGACACTGAGCGGTTTGTAAGGTGGATGAGTCTGGCAGCAGCATTCATGATGGACTGAAGGGGGGATAGTCTATTTAAAGGTAAACCAATGAGAAGGGAGTTGCAGTAGTCGAGGCGAGAGATAACCAGGGAGTGAATCAGGAGCTTTGTGGTTTCATTGGTTAGAAAGGGACGTAGTTTAGAGATGTTGCAGAGGTTGAGGCGGCAAGCTTTGGAAAGCGATTGGATGTGGGGCCGAAAGGAGAGTTCAGAATCCAGGATAACACCTAGTACCCTGACATGTGGGGATGGGTGGATGGTTGTGCCATTGCTCTTGACAGACAAGTCAGGGGAAGAGGCACGTGGGGGAGGAAATATTATAAGCTCGGTTTTGGACAAGTTGAGTTTGAGGAAGTGGTGTGACATCCATACAGATATGTCGGTTAGTAAGTTAGTGATGCGTGAGGAGACTGATGGAGTGAGTTGAGGGGTGAAGAGATAGATTTGTGTGTCATCAGCATAGAAATGATATTGAAAGCCGTGAGAGGCTATCAGCTGACCCAGGGAAGAGGTGTAGATTGAAAATAAAAGAGGTCCAAGAACAGAACCTTGGGGGACCCCGACAGAGAAGGGAAGAGGAGTGGAGGAAGTAGAATTGTAAGTGACACTGAAGGTGCGTTGGGATAGGTACAATGAGATCCACTGAAGAGCACAGTCACGAAGACCGAGGGAGTAAAGTTTTTTGAGGAGGAAGGGGTGGTCAACCGTGTCAAAGGAAGCTGAAAGGTCCAAAAGTAGGAGTACAAAATATTGTCCTTTGGTTTTTGCAGTTAGTAGGTCATTTGTGAGTTTTGGAAGAGCAGTTTCTGTGGAGTGTTGAGGGCAAAATCCAGATTGAAGGTGATCAAGAAGGTTATTCTTAATGAGGTGGTCACTCAGTTGGTTGTAAACCAGGCGTTCAAGGAGTTTAGAGGAAAAGGGGAGCAAGGAGATAGGGTGTAGGTTGTTAAGATTGGTAGGGTCCAAGGATGGCTTTTTGAGTATGGGGGTGACCAGTGCATGTTTTAGAGCATTAGGGAAGGTGCCAGAGGTGAGGGAGAGATTGAAGATGTGGGTTAGAGAGTGTAGGATAAGGTCAGAGGGCGACCGAAGCATTTGAGAGAGAATAGGGTCCAGGGGACAGGTGGTTAGGTGGGCGATAGAAAGCAGTTTAGCAACTTCGTCTGTAATAGCAGATTTGAAAAAGGGGAGTGTCGGTTGTACCTGTTGACATGGGGTCTTAGCTGGGGGAGATACCTGTAGAGTGGAGATTTCATCACGGATTGTATCAATCTTGTTTTTGAAGTGATTAGCAATCTCCTGTGCAGTGAGTGAGTCAGTGGGTGGCGGCAGTGGAGGATGAAGTAGAGAGTTGAAGGTGGAGAAGAATTTACGGGACTGGATGAGGTGTTAATAAGAGCTGTAAAATAGGTTTGCTTGGCAGTGTAGAGGAAAGAATAGTATTTTTGGAGGGCAGATTTGTATTGTTTGAAGTCTTTGAGAGACTTAGTCTTGTGCCACAGACGCTCAAGAGCGCGAATACGTTTTTTGAGAATGTTAGTGTCATCTGTTTGCCAAGGTTGTAGGGGTCGGGGTCTGATTCTGCATGTAGTGAGGGGAGCGAACTTGTCCAGGGTGGAGGACAGGGATTTATTGTAGATGGACGTGGCTTGGTTGGGGCAGGACAGGGGAGAGATTTTGTCATAGAGGTGGTCAGTAGCAGAATAGAGGAGAAGTTGAAGTTGCTAAAGTTTCTACGGGTGATGGTTAGGCAATTGGAGGGAAAGGTGGTGGAAGACAGGGAGAGAGAGAAACTAATAAGGTGGTGGTCGGAGAGAGGAAAAGGATTGTTTGAGAAGTTGCATGGTGTGCATAGGTAGAATACAAGGTCAAGGGTGTTGCCATCAGAGTGAGTAGAAGCCTGTACCCATTGCTTCAGGTCAAATGAAGAGGTTAGACTAAGAAGTTTAGAATAATTTTGATGAGCGGGTGAAAGATTAATCCGCCACTGCTCAGGGGTCTTCTAACAACCTCTGGAGGAACCCTGGTTGAAAAAGCCTGGTGCAAAGTATGTATATATAATGGAGCAGTCTTTAAAGCGGAGTTCCACTAGTTGTTGAGTTTATTAAAAGTCAGCAGCTACAAAAAGTATAGCTGCTGACTTAATAAACAGCCAATTACCTGTCCCACGGTCCAGCGATGCGGCCGCTGACATTGTAAGTGTGGGCGCCCGGCTGTGACAGTTTGCGGCTTCACTGCGCTCAGTCAATGGCCAGGCAATCTTCTGGGACCTGTCACATGTCCCAGAGGATTGCTGGGAGGGAGGAGCCGCCTAGGGGGAGAGGAGTCGCCACCTAGGCGGCCAGAAGTCGGAAGGAGGAAGTGAGACAGGAAATCCCACTCCAAACCAGGTACCCAGCCCCCTCCCAAAAAAATGACATGCCAATTGTGGCATGTCAGGGGGCGAGGAGTACTTAAAGCGTAAGTTCCACTTTTGGGTGGAACTCCACTTTAACAAAGAAAAATTGTGCTTTAGTACATAGTAGCCTTTCTCAATCTTTTTACCCTAGAGGAACCCTTGAAATAATTTTGATGGGTGGGTGGAAGATCACTGCTCGGGGGTATTCCATCTGAAGGATCCCTGGTTGAGAAAGCTCAGTACAGAGTATCATCTAAAAATAAATTTGGGGGCCATTACTAAATATCACATTTTACTTTATTTACTACAGAGTCACAGACTATGAGTATCAGTACAGGTCAGATACCAGCAATTCAGAGATGAAAGACTGGTCAGCTTCTGAAGAATACCGAAAGCCTCCAGATCTCATTCCCCAACACAGCTTACAACCTGGCTACAGAAGTAGGATTGGAGACCTGGAGGTGGGATATGGGCCATCTCCTGAGGAATACCGAGAGCCTCCAGATCGCAGTCCCCGACACAGCTTAACCCCTGGCTACAGTAGGATTGGAGACCTGGAGATGGGATATGGGCCAGCTCCTGAAGAATACCGAGAGCCCCCAGATCGCATTCCCTGACACAGCTTAGCCCCTGGCTACAGAAGTAGGATTGGAGACCTGGAGATGGGATATGGGCCAGCTTCTGAAGAATACAGAGAGCCTCCAGATCGCATTCCCCAACACAGCTTAGCCCCTGGCTACAGAAGTAGGATTAGAGACCTGGAGATGGGATATGGGCCAGCTCCTGAAGAATACCGAGAGCCTCCAGATCGCAGACCCCGAAACATCAGATTTCCTGGCTACAAAAGTAGGATTGGAGACCTGGAGATGGGATATGGGCCAGCTCCTGAAGAATACAGAGAGCCTCCAGATCTCATTGCCCAACACAGCTTAGCCCCTGGCTACAGAAGTAGGATTGGAGACCTGGAGATGGGATATGGGCCATCTCCTGAGGAATACCGAGAGCCTCCAGATCGCAGTCCCCGACACAGCTTAACCCCTGGCTACAGAAGTAGGATTGGAGACCTGGAGATGGGATATGGGCCAGCTCCTGAAGAATACCGAGAGCCCCCAGATCACATTCCCCGACACAGCTTAGCCCCTGGCTACAGAAGTAGGATTGGAGACCTGGAGATGGGATATGGTCCAGCTCCTGAAGAATACCGAGAGCCTCCAGATCGCATTCTCCGACACAGCTTAGCCCCTGGCTACAGAAATAGGACTGGAGACCTGGAGGAGATGAGATATGGGCCAGCTCCTGAAGAATACCGAGAGCCTCCAGATCGAAGACCCCAACTTATTCCCTGGCTACAGAAGTAGGATTGGAGACCTGGAGATGGGATATGGGCCAGCTCCTGAAGAATACCGAGAGCCTCCAGATCGCATTCCCAGACACAGCTTAGCCCCTGGCTACAAAAGTAGGATTGAAAACCTGGAGATGGGATATGGGCCAGCTACTGAAGAATACAGAGAGCCTCCAGATCGCATTCCCCAACACAGCTTAGCCCCTGGCTACAGAAGTAGGATTGGAGACCTGAAGGAGATGGAATATGGGCCAGCTTCTGAAGAATAACGAGAGCCTCCAGATCGCATTGCACGACACAGCTTAGCCCCTGGCTACAGAAGTAGGATTGGAGACCTGGAGACGGGATATGGGCCAGCTCCTGAAGAATACCGAGAGCCTCCAGATCGCATTCCCCGACACATCTTATTCCCTGGCTTTAGAAGTAGGATTGGAGACCTGGAGATGGGATATGGGCCAGCTCCTGAAGAATACAGAGAGCCTCCAGATCACATTCCCCGACACAGCTTAGCCCTTGGCTACAAAAGTAGGATTGGAGACCTGGAGATGGGATATGGGCCAGATCCTGAAGAATACCAAGAGCCTCCAGATCGCAGACCCCGACACATCTTAGGAGATGGGATATGGGCCAGCTCCTGAAGAATACAGAGAGCCTCCAAATCGCAGACCCCGACACATCTTATTCCCTGGCTACAGAAGTAGGATTGGAGACCTGGAGATGGGATATGGGCCAGATCCTGAAGAATACCAAGAGCCTCCAGATCGCAGACCCCGACACATCTTATTCCCTGGCTACAGAAGTAGGATTGGAGACCTGGAGATGGGATATGGGCCAGCTCCTGAAGAATACAGAGAGCCTCCAGATCGCATTCCCCGACACAGCTTAGCCCCTGGCTACAGAAGTAGGATTGGAGACCTGGAGATGGGATATGGGCCAGCTCCTGAAGAATACAGAGAGCCTCCAGATCGCAGACCCCGACACATCTTATTCCCTGGCTACAGAAGTAGGATTGGAGACCTGGAGATGGGATATGGGCCAGCTCCTGAAGAATACAGAGAGCCTCAAGTTTGCATTCCCCAACACAGCTTAACCCCTGGCTACAGAAGTAGGATTGGAGACCTGGAGATGGGATATGGTCCAGCTCCTAAAGAATACCGAGAGCCTCCAGATCGCATTCTCCGACACAGCTTAGCCCCTGGCTACAGAAGTAGGACTGGAGACCTGGAGGAGATGAGATATGGGCCAGCTCCTGAAGAATACAGAAAGCCTCCAGATCGAAGACCCCAACACATCTTATTCCATGGCTACAGAAGTAGGATTGGAGACCTGGAGATGGGATATGAGCCAGCTCCTGAAGAATACCGAGAGCCTCCAGATCGCATTCCCAGACACAGCTTAGCCCCTGGCTACAGAAGTAGGATTGAAAACCTGGAGATGGGATATGGGCCAGCTACTGAAGAATACAGAGAGCCTCCAGATCGCATTCCCCAACACAGCTTAGCCCCTGGCTACAGAAGTAGGATTGGAGACCTGAAGGAGATGGGATATGGGCCAGCTTCTGAAGAATACCGAGAGCCTCCAGATCGCATTGCACGACACAGCTTAGCCCCTGGCTACAGAAGTAGGATTGGAGACCTGGAGACGGGATATGGGCCAGCTCCTGAAGAATACCGAGAGCCTCCAGATCGCATTCCCCGACACACCTTATTCCCTGGCTATAGAAGTAGGATTGGAGACCTGGAGATGGGATATGGGCCAGCTCCTGAAGAATACAGAGAGCCTCCAGATCACATTCCCCGACACAGCTTAGCCCTTGGCTACAAAAGTAGGATTGGAGACCTGGAGATGGGATATGGGCCAGATCCTGAAGAATACCAAGAGCCTCCAGATCGCAGACCCCGACACATCTTATTCCCTGGCTACAGAAGTAGGATTGAAGACCAGGAGATGGGATATGGGCCAGCTCCTGAAGAATACAGAGAGCCTCCAAATCACAGACCCCGACACATCTTATTCCCTGGCTACAGAAGTAGGATTGGAGACCTGGAGATGGGATATGGGCCAGCTCCTGAAGAATACAGAGAGCCTCCAGATCGCAGACCCCGACACATCTTATTCCCTGGCTACAGAAGTAGGATTGGAGACCTGGAGATGGGATATGGGCCAGCTCCTGAAGAATACAGAGAGCCTCAAGTTTGCATTCCCCAACACAGCTTAACCCCTGGCTACAGAAGTAGGATTGAAGACCTGGAGATGGGATATGGTCCAGCTCCTAAAGAATACCGAGAGCCTCCAGATCGCATTCTCCGACACAGCTTAGCCCCTGGCTACAGAAGTAGGACTGGAGACCTGGAGGAGATGAGATATGGGCCAGCTCCTGAAGAATACCGAGAGCCTCCAGATCGAAGACCCCAACACATCTTATTCCCTGGCTACAGAAGTAGGATTGGAGGCCTGGAGATGGGATATGGGCCAGCTCCTGAAGAATACCGAGAGCCTCCAGATCGCATTCCCAGACACAGCTTAGCCCCTGGCTACAGAAGTAGGATTGAAAACCTGGAGATGGGATATGGGCCAGCTACTGAAGAATACAGAGAGCCTCCAGATCGCATTCCCCAACACAGCTTAGCCCCTGGCTACAGAAGTAGGATTGGAGACCTGAAGGAGATGGGATATGGGCCAGCTTCTGAAGAATACCGAGAGCCTCCAGATCGCATTGCACGACACAGCTTAGCCCCTGGCTACAGAAGTAGGATTGGAGACCTGGAGACGGGATATGGGCCAGCGTGATGAAGAAGACCGTGGAAGGATGGATCGAGGGGGAGCGGTCATGACGTAGGACGTCAGACGGGAGGGGAGGAGATGGAGGTGTGTGGGCTGGCCGGCGTTGAGCGGACTCGTGGATGAACTAACAAATGATACGGCGGAGGCTAGGGAGAAGAAGGGATCCAGAGTGCCGCTCTGCGAGACTACCAACACAGGCAGACTCGTTGAGGGAGGCGGTAGATGCGGACGTGGTGCTGTGATGATCCCCGCTGTCCGTCCTGAGCCTTCTGGCCCTCCCCCCCTTCTCCCCCCTCTCTGGATCCCAGCAGTAAAGCAAACGGGTTCTAGATTCAAGAACTATCCCAGCTGCCAGAGGCGAAAGTAGAGCGGAACAGAGTGGATATAGAGGCACACAAGCACACGGAGACTGATGGTAACTGAAAGCTGACATCCACCTCAGAAGACGCCGTGTGTATAGGCTCAGGGTCTGGGTAAGATTTGTATCATGAATCCAGCTCAAGAGGTAAGAATGAATAGAGTTTCCCATGTTAAGAAAGACGAATTGAGCCTGATGGTATGAGATATACTCTTCTTTGGAATATGCTAAAAGAGACTCTCTAATGGATTAATGTGTATTCTCTCTGGCAGTGTTAGAAAACCCCAGTACACCCCAAAGAACCCATAGGCCTTCCTAAAACGCGGTGAAGGAATATAAAATATAATATATAAAATATTCCCAGGGTACGGAAATACACTATGAGCAGAGCCGCGACAAAAACTGGGAAGGGGGGTACCTAAGACCCCAAAAGACAACACCACAGGGAGCACCGCCACGGGGAGTTCGATCAAGCAATACATGACCCGGGGAGGCAGCCCTGAAAACACCCACCCTGAGTCCCAAAAGTTAAACACGGTGGATAAAAAGCCAGGGGAGAATAATAGGGGAGCCCAGACGCCCGACCACTCCAGAGACGAGCTTTCAGCCGAAAACACCCTTGATACAACTAGATTGGAAGAACATAGACAGGATACACAATTCCCCTCGAAAAATGAAATTTCAGAAATGTTTAAATCACTAGAAACCTCAATTAAACTGGAAATAAGTGCCCTAAGGTCAGATTTGGGGAATATATTGACCAGAGTTGAGAAAACAGAAGACACAATAGACAAACATGAGCGGGACCTCTCTGACTTGAAAGAGCAATTTAAAATTATTCAACAAAATCAAATAAGAATACGCTATAGATTAGAGGACCAGGAAAACAGAAATCGTAGACAAAATCTAAGAATCCAAAGGGGTACCGGAAATGAGGGGCGAAGACCTAAGGAAGATCATCGCGGCAATTTTTACCCCTATTCTGGAATTAGGTGGAGGAGACTTTCCAAAAATTGAGCGGGTTCACCGGGTAGGACGGTTTGATACTAGACGAATGGAAAGAAGCCGGGACATAATAGTGAGGTTCAGATTCTATGAAGATAAAGAAAATCTATGGGTAAAATTAAGAGGGAAAACCCCGCTTCAATATGAGGAGGCAAGGATACTAGTGTTCGCCGACTTAGCTAAAGACACTCTGGTGAGAAGACGCCATCTTAAGCCGCTCTTAGACCAAATGTTAAAGCAAAATATAAAATACACGTGGGGGTTCCCGGCCTGCTTATTAGGAAGTAAAGACGGCAAAACAGCAAGGCTCAGATTTCCAGAAGAACTTGAGGATTTTTGCGGGAAACTGGGTATCCAAGCCCCCCCGCTGTTAGACTGGTTTAATGAACAGTGGGTAGATTTAAGAAGGGGATCTATGTAAAATTCCTGGGGGTTGGTTGGGGTGCTGGGTGGGGGTGGGGTGGGGGGGATGGGGAGAGATGAATTTTGTTAAAGTAAAAGAGCTGTCTGGAGCTGGTCAGCCCAACGGGTTCCCGTGTTAACGGCGGCTCGTAGTGACACACACCGAGAGCTCCACCCTTGGAGGTGGTGACCGAGAGAGGCTCACGATATGCGTGATCCTCAAAGGTCTAGGGGTCCACTGGGGACCAGGGCGAGAGGGAGGGGGGGTGGGGAATGGTGGGGATAGGGGTGGGAAGGGTCCAATGGCGACCAAAGGGGGGAGGAGGGTGGAGTGGGGGGGAGTAGGGGTATGGTGACTGGGGGGGAAGGGGGTGGGTAAGGGAAGGGGGGATATCCATGTCACAAAATCAAGATGGGGAATCTCTCCAAGGTCAAAAGAAAAAAGGCTTATTCAATAGAGCAGGAGGATAGCTAGGTCCAAGTTAAAATTTATAACGTATAATGTCAGGGGCCTAAATATGAGTAAAATACGAAGAAATATTTTTAATGAGCTTAAAATATTAGGCCCTGATGTGGTTTTTCTCCAGGAGTCACACATCACACAACAATCCAAGTTAAGATTGTACTCAAGTGATTTCCCGACCTGGTACCAAGGTGACACCATTTCAAGCAGAACTCGAGGGGTGGCCATTGGGTTTGCAAAAGGAACAAGTTTTGTGCTGGAGGATAGATTAGTGGATCCGGAGGGCAGATTCCTCTTTATTAGAGGCAGATTAAATGAAGGGGAATATACCCTGGCTAATGTTTACGCACCTAATAAAAATCCAATGAAATATTTTGGGTACATCCTGGAGAAATTAATGGAGTTTAGGAAAGGACATTTGATTCTAATGGGGGACTTCAATTTCTGTATGGACCCAAGAACAGACAGTACTGCCCCTGCACAGGAGGTGAACGACAGTCAATTAAAGGCTGTGAAACAAAAACTATCCTTGTACCAATTAGTAGACATTTGGAGGGTTCAACACCCAAGTAGACGGGATTATACGTTCTATTCCCCTGTGCACGGTTCTTACTCTCGGATCGATGCTGGCTTCATAGAACATAGGGAAATAGATGAGGTTGTGGAGTCTAAGATCGGCAACATAACATTTTCAGATCATACCCCTATGGTCATGGAAATGAGAATAGGAGGAGATGTGGGGATCCGGGGTCAGTGGTGCCTTAACGAGGAACTGATCCAAGAGGAGGAGGGATATGCCTTAATTAGAAAGGAACTGGAGAATTACTTTTTAGTAAATGACAATGGAGAGGTTTCAGGGTCCACATTATGGGAGGCGCATAAAGCCTACATTAGAGGGGTCCTAATTGAGATGGGGGCTAGGAAGAAAAGAAGAGACGGGAGGGAATTCTAAATCTAACAGAGGAGGTAGATAAGCTGGAACAGGAACATAAAAAACAATTGGGTCAGCAACCCTATGAGGTATACCAACAGTTGATAACTAAAAGGACAGAGCTGAAAAAGGCACTGGAGCTGGACTCAAGAATACCATACAGTAGGTTCATAAGAGACAGATACCGCTGGGGTAATAAAGCAAGTAAATTTTTGGCAAAAATGGTACAAAAAAAGAAATCTAGAAACTTCAGACTAAAGATGGTCATTTGGAATTTTCATCTAGAAAGATAGCAGAAATTTTTAAGAACTACTATCAAGGCTTGTATTCAGTTAATATACATAACCCCCAATCCAAAAACAGGAGAGAGAAAAATAATAATTATTTGAAGAAAGCTAAGCTACCCATAATCTCAGACTTAACCAGGGAACTCTTGGAGGCGCCAATTTCGGAAGATGAAATTAGAAGGGCACTAACAGGCGGGGCTCCCGGGAATAGTCCTGGCCCGGACGGGCTCACACTGTTTTATTATAAAAAATTTAAAGAGATACTAGTCCCCAGACTTTGTCACTATATGAATGGGTTGGGAAATAGCTATGATATGAGCAGAGATTGGCTACATAGAAGCCAGCTCGCCAAAATAAAAAAGGTGTGTGCTGGCTTCTCCAATCAAACATCCAGGAAGAAGCTACGCTACCACGTAACAGCGAAACGCGTTGACGTCGTCATCGGCATAGCGCTGTCCACTCAGCGGACGGAGATAGGCGAGCTGCACAGCACCGCAGCGAGGCATCACTCAGCCTACTAAACTAGCTGACGGCACCTCTAGACGTCCAAGCCATTGGGACACAGCAAGGGCTTTCTCCCTTCACAGTACCCGGTTGGATACCACCAAGGAGGCTCACGGCTGCAGCGGCAATACTGGCTCAACAACCTTCCGGACCTGGCAAACCACCCCCGGCATGGTCTGCTGAACAAACCTCCAGGAACTCTCACGGAGGTGAAGGTATGAGTACCAGCAACTGATTATCAGTAAAGGACACCACACAGCTGTGTGCCAAATCTAAGTCCTATATATTATATGCTTAATGGAACGCTGTACACTGCCATTAACTGCACTTTATGAACAGTTTGAAACCTGTTGAACACTGTATATTATCAGTCCCACCACTTAACTGGACTACCACTATCGCTCACATTGCATGAGTGAATTTAACAGTACTTAGTTCTACAGCTTCACTGTTTTCCAACATCAAGCCTGCCCACAATTTCTTAGGCACCCTGAACTGTCAAGCCCAGTCCAGCCCCCCTTCTGCATATACTTTCATATCCCGGGTCCCCCATACTCTCCCCCTCCCCCCGCTCCACTTATATGCTTCCCGGCAGCACATCCTATTTAATTTTATCTAACACCGGGTAATACCCACACATGCCAACATCTAATTTGACCGTGTGGCCGCCGAGCAGCATATAATTAGTCCGGACAGTGTCTATGCCGTTACATGTTCTGTGTGTGTCTTGAATGTTGTGGACAATGTCCATTTTTATGCCATCCTGATTGGAATGTTATGCATCCCCTAGTGCCATAACTACATGTCTGAATGTTTACCTCACCTAGGTGTTTTATTATGATATAATAAACTGTTACCTTTAATACTACCTTTGTACGCACTGACCATTAATTGCTAAGGTAACCACCTTTCCCACCAGTAATTCTATACCGTTGACCCCCCTCCCCCATCCCCCTTCCCCATCCTATTCATATATGCCCTTCAGGCTTCCATCGCAATCATTTTGAAGGAGGGCAAAGACAAAACACTCTGTTCAAGCTATCGTCCTATCTCTCTGCTCAACACCGACACAAAACTGTACGCGAAGGTTTTGGCAGAGAGGCTAAAAGAATCTATGAACCTCTTGGTTAACCCAGATCAGGTGGGGTTTGTCCCCAAAAGAGAAGAGAGGGACAACGGGGTAAAGACACTCCTTTTGTTGCAAAGGCTGAGGGAGAGTAGACCCCCAGGGCTACTGCTGTCAATCAACGCCGAAAAGGCCTTTGACAGAGTAGACTTGGGGTTCATGTTTCAAACTCTGGAGATTATGGGAATAGGACCCAAGATGATCCAGCGGATAAAAACGTTGTACCATCATCCCACGGCCATGATAAAAGTCAATGGGTTGAAGTCTCAACCCTTTGAGATGAGAAACGGTACGAGACAGGGCTGTCCCCTGTCACCGTTGCTCTTTGTCCTGACCCTCAAACCACTCCTGGCAACAATACGGAGAGACCCCGACATAAGAGGCATAAAGGTGGGGGAAGATGAACACAAAATCACAGCATTTGCTGATGATGTGCTGTTCTATATAACAGAACCAATGGCCTCCTTACCCAAATTAGCGGAAGTTTTGAGAAAGTATGGAGAGCTCTCCAACTTCCAAATAAACTCAGCAAAATCTGAAATATTAAATAATAATCTAAATAAGACAGAGGTAAAGAATGTGAAGAGGATATCTGACTTCGGATGGACCAAGGAATTAAGGTACTTGGGAATCAACTTAACAAACTCAATAGAGAAGATCTATAACATAAATTATATTCCCCTACTCGACGATATCAGATTAGACTGTAAGAGATTCTCCAGTAAGCCCCTCTCATGGATAGGCCGCATTAATATTACTAAGATGGTCCTGCTCCCTAAAATAACGTACCAATTTCAGATGATCCCTGTCCCACTCCCCCAGTACTACTTAACCAAATTAAAAAAGATATTAATGAATTTCATTTGGAAAAATAAAAGGCCAAGAGTCTCCTTCCAGACATTAAAACAAAGTAAAGCGAATGGTGGACTGGCCGTAGCAGACGTTCGGAATTATTATAAAGCCATAGTCTTGTCAAGATTAGTAGAGTGGGCAAAGAGAGATAACGAAAAAAAGTGGGTGAAAATAGAAAATACACTTAGTAAAGCACATTTGGGAAATATTATTTGGAATCCCCCACATTTTAGAACCTTAGATAACACTCACATAATCACACAAAATGTTTTCAAAGTTTGGGATGGGGTATACAAGAAAGTGATAGGGAAATATAATTCACCATTATTGGCACTTAAAGAAAATGAATATTTTGCACCGGGAACAGAAAGTGTAGGGGGAAAGGAGGTATTTGGGGGGATAACACAGGTAAGAGAAATAATTAAAGATGGTAAAATAATAACACTTCAACAACTTAGACAAGGTAGGGGGGCACGTGGGATAGATGAGTGGCGATACCTCCAATTGAAACACTTCGTGAGTAAGTTACCACACCCCATCAGGTCTGGGTAAGATCTGACAGAGATGGAAAAGCTATGTGATCTTGAAGATCCGAGAAATACCGTCTCGAAAATATATAAAATCCTGATAAAGACAGAAAAGTTGGAGATACCGCCATTCATCGAGAAATGGGAGAGTGATTTGGGCACGAAGAAAGATAAAAACACAATTAGTAAAATTTTAGACAGGATTTTAAATTTAACATTAGATGTATAAGCAGAAGCTATATAACCCCTGAGATATTAAGTAAATACCAGAGCGGTGCTTCGGCATTCTGTTGGCGTGGCTGCCAAGCCATAGGAACAATGGGCCATATCTGGTGGAATTGCCCCAAAATAAAAATTTTCTGGAAGAAGACTCTCGCTTTAATAAAGACAATTACTGACATAGAGGTGGTGGAGGACCCGTGGGTGGTCTTGTTCCATGGGGGGGGGAGGTGATACAAATAAATATAAGCAGACACTGGTACCGTTTCTTTTAAATGCTGCAAAGAGATTGAACCCGAAGGGTTGGCAGAGGAAGGAGGGCCCAGAGACATGGGAATGGTTCAACGCAATAGAGGAAACATATTATAATGAGATACTGGGGAACACTACAGAGGAAGTAGGTAGTGGGAATTAGGAGGCTTGGGAAGGTTGGAAAAAATGTAAAAAAAACCTGGAGATATGTTAAAGAACTGAATGCCTTAAATTAGAAACGGAGAGTTGAAGAGGAATTGACCTTGGAGAGAAGGGAAACGGGATGGGACGAGAGGGAAGGGATGGGTGGGGGGGGGGAATAAATGAAGAGAGGAGACTTGATATGAGCCCTGGCCCAACCATCGTTTTTTGGGTGATGTAATGTTTGTATATTGGAGATATTTGTTTTTGTTACGGCATAAGGCTGCGATGATGAAACACCGAGAGGGTGATTGTACAATATGATCTACAAAGTTGATTAAATCCCCTCGAAAAGGTCGACTGAAGTGGCAATAAAAAAAAAGAAAAAAAGAAAGAAAAAAAGAAAGAAAAAAAAAGAAGACCGTGGAAGGAGACTGTGGTCTACCAGTCACCTGTTCGCGATCTACTCATTGCTGACCTTCGCAATAAAGGATCCTGTAGTTCCCCACTCCCTTCCCACCCCATTTCCATTTACAAAAAAGTCTTGTATCCTTTTCATAGAATGCAAGGTGTTCTGTGAATAGACAAGGGGAGATCCCTGTCACTTACCTATCCCTTTCCCCGCCTCTCCCCTTTTCCTTTCACAGAACGCCTTGCACTGAACTTTCACTGAACTCCTCCATTTCCCTCACTCTCTCTTACCCCCTCCTTTCCTCTACCCCTTCCTTTCCTCTCCCCCTCTACACCCCCTTCTCTCTCTCCCCCTCCTCTACCCCCTTTCCCCCCTCTCTCTCTTCTACCCCCTCTCTCTCCTCTACCCCTCTCCTCTACCCCCCTCTCCCCTTTTCTCTCTCTCTCCTCTACCCCTTCTCTCTCCCTCTCCTTAAATCAGGGTTCCCAGAGAGCCTCCCCCTTAAAATCGGGGTCCCCAGAGAGCCTCCACCTTGCATTAGGGTCCCCAGAGAGTCCCCCACTTACATCAGGGTCCCCAGAGAGCCTCCCTGCCCCTTGGGGACCCCTGCAGAGACTCGGGGCTATCGCCCCCAGATTCGGGGCTATAGCCCCAAAAGCCACCCCCTAGAGACACCACTGGTCTAAGGTCATATAGATGTGAACAGTTGGGTAGGATGTAAGAGCCGCTGAATTGCACAGGAACGGGATCTGCATTCCTGTGTGATTCAGTGCCGTTCAATTTTGAGCCCATTCATTTGAACTGGCTGAAATCAAACTGGATCACACAAACGGTAGCCCATTCACAACTTTTCAAAAACGCACAGCACCAAACCGCATAGTACCATGTGATATGGTGTAGACCAGGGGTCTTCAAACTGCGGCCCTCCAGGTGTTCAGGAACTACAATTCCCATCATGCCTAGTCATGTCTGTGAATGTCAGAGTTTTACAATGCCTCATGGGATGTGTAGTTCTGCAACAGCTGGAGGGCTATAGTTTGAGGATCCCTGGTGTAGACAAACGCATTGCGTTTGTGATCTGCCTTTGGGGTGTCATTAAGAATATTTTGACACCCGCAGCAGATCACACAGGCAGTGCATTTTGAACCCGGTGCAGGAAACTTGCACGTGCCTTTCCCTCACCCCATTCTTGTGTGAACTGGTGGTAAAGGGGACTATTTTTCATGCGGTTTTACCATACCGGGAAGGTGCATTTTAGCACGGCAAAAGAACACTAGTGTGAACAGGATCTTGGGGTAACCATAATTGTTTCAGTACAATATCTATACAATCTTCTTCACGTAGGAGGGAGAAGCAGAGGAGCTAGGCCAGCACAGATAGTATTAATTCAAAAGGGGGAGGATACTATGATGTGCAAATGTATTTAATAACCAAGCAATGCTATAGATAGATGGATAGATAAATACCCATTTTTATTTGAAAATTAAAAGGTACACGGCCAATATAAAGATCTTATCTCAAGGTTGAAGCTATGTGAATTGGACTCTTACAATGAAGCATTTTAAACCTATAATGTATTTTTTCTTCCCTCCTGCAGATGTTTGGAAATATCTGAAAGAAATAGCGGGCAAAGTAAAAAATGTCGCCGGAAAAGCCAAGAATTTATTTCAAAGAGCCAGGGAACGGGAAAGTGATTGGTAAGTAACATTTTCAGCTTTGGGGTTGGTGGGTAGATGGGGCTCCTCAAGTGAAGGAAAAAAAACCCGACAGACATCGCTAGATTTGTTATCTATAAGAATTACACCCGGGGGGGATATTAATAAAGGATTTAATGTTACATTCACACAGACGTCGACATTCTTACTAAGGGAAACAGGAAGTAAAGCTGTAAGCCTGTTTCCTACTGCGCATGCGCGAGTCGCGCTGCGCATTCTGAATGGTTCCTGCTGTCTTCTGGGACTGGTGTGTCTCCTAGAAGACAGCGGGGGGGAGGGGCCGGACGTTGCGTAGTTCGCCGCACATAGTGCGGTGGACTTTTCCCGGAAGTGGGAGCAGATACCTGGATTTAACAGGTATCTGAAAAATGCCCTTTACATCAGTGACCAGTAGGAAGAATGCCTTTACAGTAGTGGTCTAAATGCCCCCTAGCGAAAAAGAGCACCAGTGTCTTGATCATGCCATGTGTTGGCCCTGAACTATGCAGGAACCATGAAAAGGGGGGAGGGGGGGTCAATTGGCCACAGATCAAGGAACTCCTAGCATCCACTGGAGGAATCCTGGTTAAAAATGGCTGGTCTGGGGGGATACTTTGTTTTTTCTCTAATATCAACCCATCACTAGAATGGTCTTCAGAAAACATAACCATCTTCTTTTCTCTATTTACAGGTGGTTTGTACATTTTCGCCTTCATGGCATCAATCTTTGGAGTATACATCCACAGGCTAAAACGGAATATTTGCGCGTGGTACTTTCCACAAGTAGGAGCAGGTCAGTTTACCAATCTGTTGTCAATTGTCAGTTTATTCTGCAGACCATCATCATGTTCTGTCTATGACTTCTGCAGTGTCCGAGGCAAAATAGCACTACAAAGCAGTCCTGTTATTTAATGCGTATCTAGGAATTTTTTTTTTTTTTTTTAATGTGAACCTTTTGCAACTTTTCCTACCTGGAGATCCTGCCAGTAACAATGCTTTTAGCTGCAAGTTGCTATCAATTAGCGGCAGCGTTGTCAGCCTCATGCAAGCTCTTCCAGTTGGCTGTTGGGCTTCCTATCTGATAGAACCCATATGCAGCCATAGTGGCCCATTGGCAGGCTGACAACACTTCTGCTAATTGTGAGGCAGCAGCTTTGCGTTGTCATCCTGCTTCAGGAAGTGATGTTATCTGTAAGGTCTCCAAGTGAGAAACTTTGCAACAGCTTCAGGCTTTATATTTAGTCTTGTCTAGAGTTCACTTTTATAAGATTTTTATTCTTTTAGGAACGGATAAGCTTTCAACCTGCTCACCAAAAGAATGAATCTGGAAACATCCTTGAAGAAGAGCGTACGGATGAACATAGCAAACAAGGGCCACTCAAAGTGATGATCCTTGCAGCACAGTAAGTCTAATTTCTTGTACCGCTATGGAACTTCAATATATTGCTGTGCCAGTTAGTGAATGTGACCAACATTGTTCTTGTCTATAGGATTCCCGGATTTAGCTTCCTGACAAAGCTTTTCGGAACAACGGAACGGTACTGCATGGCGTGTGACAAAATGACCACACTGGCCACCAATGAGGACTTTCTGGAATGCAGGACCAACGGCTGCAAAGGTCTGTACTGTAAGGACTGCTTTGAGATCCTAAACAACATCTGCGTCGTCTGTATGGGTCCATTAGCCTACAAAGAGGACTTCGAGGAGGAACTGTAAGTTTTGTCATTCTATTTCTTCGCACATCTGACATTATTAAAGCATCAATGGAAGTCTTTGTTTTTTTTAAATACTTACATTTTCTCTATAATTTTTGCTCCTCAGTCATGAGCAGCTTGAACTCTGGATAGAGGCGATGAAGGTCTTGAAGGGAAAGAGGGACGAGAAGAGAAAGATGAAGGGAGCCGTGAAGAAGCGCCTGAAGCACATCGTTAGAAGACGGGGAATGGAGACAGAAATTGTCCAGAAATACATCGAGGCCAGGCAGCAGGACAGTGATTGGGAAACCTCAGACTTCAGTGAACACGAGTCTAGCTCGGAGTCCGAGTATGTATATCTTATAGAGCAATATATGTATTTATATAGTATAGTATATAGTAGCCGTTCTCAATCTTTTTACCCCAGGGGAACCCTTAAAAAAATGTATTGGGGGGGGGGGTCAAGGTGCCACTGCTCATTACTTTGGGGATCTTCTAACAAATGCTGGAGGAACCCTGGTTAAGAAATTGCCTATAGAGCAGCTTAAAAAAAAAAATTGTCACATTGTTTATTGTACCTTTTTTAACTTTTTACCCCAGAGGAACCCTTGAAATAATTTTGATGAGCGGCTGAAAAATTAATCCGCCACTGCTCACTGCTCAGGGGTCTTCTAACAACCTCTGGAGGAACCCAGGTTGAAAAAGCCTGGTACAAAGTATGTATATATAATGGAGCAGTCGTTGAAGCGGAGTTCCACTGGTTGTTGAGTTTATTAAAAGTCAGCAGCTACAAAAAGTATAGCTGCTGACTTAATAAACAGCCACTTACCTGTCCCACGGTCCAGCGATGCGGCCGCCGACATTGTAAGTGTGGGCGCCCGGCTGTGACAGTTTGGGGCTTCTTAGCCGGGCGCGCACTGCGCTCAGTCAATGGCCAGGCAATCTTCTGGGACCTGTCACATGTCCCAGAAGATTGCCGGGAGGGAGGGGCAACCCAGGGGGAGAGGAGTCACCGCCTAGGGGCCAGAAGTCGGAAGGAGGAAGTGGGACAGGGGCTCTGTAGCTTACGCATGTATTTGCAAATGTGTGTAAACTAAACCCCTGTTTTTACCACATACTGTTAGACAGGAAAATTCAGTTGGTTAGCAGGCCGGTCGGTAAGTTGAGCAAGGGATTTCTCTGGTTTTCTTTTGCATGTGTTGCCCTTCTATGTGCTTCTTGTTGCAAAGGCCAGTTATAGGTGAGGGCAGTGGCCATTTGTTTGTACTGGGGGAGACGTTGTAGGTAGAGGTCTACTAGGGAGGCGTTGGAGGTAGACGTGTACTGTGATGTAAATGGGGGATTGTGATATGCAGGGGGGACAGAGGACACCAATGTAAGAAGAACATTGTTGCAACCCACGGCCACTACCACCACCAGGAGAAGAAAAGGGCACCTGAATCAGAGGAACTGCGCAATTTGTCAATGTTCTTTCAATGTTACTGGGATTTGTACTCCTCTTTAGCTGGTGATATTTTGCACTGCTGTATTATATACTGCTGGGATTTGTAGTCCTCTATAGCTGGTGCTATTCTGTATTGCTGGGATATGTAGTCCTGGTAGTATTCTGTATTGCTGGGATATGTAGTCCTGGTGGTATTCTGTATTGCTTCTTTCTTGTTCTCCGCAGAGATGACACCTCATCTTAGTCAACAAATTTAACTGGCTTTTCTCTTCAGCTTTGAGGCCTTTACAGGTTTTTGAAAGCACATAAAAGAAACATGAAACAGAGAAAATTAAACTTTTTCATTAAAGCAAAAGCTCAACCTACTACTGTGGAGTCACAACCAAATCCTATAGAAAAAGACAATGAATCAAGAACAAATCCAGCTGCTAGTTGTAGTTTCCCTCACAACTCAACTGCCATAACACCTAAGAAGCAAAATGATGGTGATGCTGACAAGACCTCTAAAAAACGCCCTTTTTGCATATGCAATATGCACTGGCTGGAACAATTTTCATGGCTTATTTTCTCAGAGGATACAGATACAGTTACGTGTAAAGTTTGCAGTCGGTTCCCCCGAAGTGCTGATGCAAAATGGAAAGATGGGATAAAGGCTCCATTTAAAAGGGAAACCTTTTGTATGGCACGAGAAAAGTAATAAGCACAAGGAGAATGTTGATAAAGTAAAGGCTAAAGACAACCCCGAAGAGAGACCTTTAGCTGTGTGTGTCAAAAGAATGGACGCTGCAGTGTTTCAGCACATGACGCACATGTTTAACATCGCTTATTATGTAGCTAAATAGGAAAAGCCATTTCGAGATTTCCCTGATTTATTAATGTTAGCTGCTAAACTTGTTGTGCCAGTTCTGCAGAAGTATGCAAATGATGTGCAATGCAAACAATTCATTAATTTCATTGCAAAAACAATCAGAGAAAGTCTTGTGACAAACATTAAAAAGTCAACTTTTATTGGCATCATGATTGACGGATCTACTGATCAAACCTCCACTGAACATGCAAACATTTATGTCCCTTATGTTTCAGAAGGAGAAATAAAAGATTTTTGGGGTACTTTTGCTCTAGAAAGAGCTACAGCTCAAGGTTATTTCAAAGGATTGACTGCCTTTTTGGATAGTCTGCATCTTAATTACAAAGGCACTTCTTGGGTTGCAGGTTTGGGAACGGATGAGGCTGCAAGCATGAAAGACATCTGCCCACAGATGATCAGTATACATTGTGTGGCTCATCGCTTGCAGCTTGCTGTCTTGGATGTTTGCAAGGAAGTGCCATATCTACAAACATTTAATGATGGGCTGCGGTGTACTTTTAAATATTATCATGGCTCTGCCAAACGCCTACGGCAACTGAAAGAAATGGCAAAATCTTTAAGTGAGGAAATCTTGAAACTGAAAGATATACACACAGTGCGCTGGTTATGCAGCAAAGTTGATGCTTTGCATGCTTTTCGTCATAACTGGAAAACAGTAGTGAGGCATTTTGAGCAGATATCAACTGAAGGATCAATTGATTCTGCTAAGGTTAAAGGTATCCTGAAAGACCTAAAACAGGTGAAGTTTGTGAAACTTTTGTTTTTCCTACTGGATTTTTATGGCAAGCTGAAACCATTGTCAGAGGGTCTTCAAAACAAAGAACTTATGATCTGTCATGTAAAAACCAAACTAGAACATTCAGGTAAAATTCTCCAGGATCTTTGTAAAGGGAGAGGAAAAAACTAACTTGAATTTCTAGATAAGTTTACAGGTGATGGAACACTTTACGGGCTACAGCTGACCAACCTTGAAGCCGGTGAAAGAGAATTTCAGTTTATACGCCAAACTGTAATGGATAAAACTGAAAGATATTTAATTTTGAGGCTTTCTTCAGTTTCTTCAGATATTGTGCAATCTTTTAATATATTTGACAGCCTGTCCTGGCCAGACAAAGCACACATCCTCAACTTTGAAATGACGGAGTTGCACAGAATTGCAAAGCATGTTTTGCATGAGTTTGAGGACAACGTTGACCTTTTAGAAGCAGAGTGGGCTGACATGAAACTCTCCATTCAAAATGGACTTTCTTTCAATGAAACTTTGAAAAGAATGAACCAGCAGAAAGAGAGATTCCTCACAATACTCCCTCTGGTCAACTTATGTGCTGTATTGCCCCCAACAACAGCATCGTGTGAACGTAGCTTTAGCTACCAAAACAGAATAAAGACTGTGTATCATTCATCACTGGCATAATGCCCCGTACACATGAAAGGATTTTCCTACGGAAAAAACTTGGATGGTTTTTCTGACGGAATTCCGCTCAAGCTTGCCTTGCATACACACGGTCACACAAAAGTTCTCTGGAATTTCGAACGTGGTGACGTACAACACTACGACGAGCCGAGAAAATGAAGTTCAATGCTGTCGAGCATGCGTCGAATTGTTTCCGAGCATGCATAGGTATTTTGCGCGTCTGGATTTGTACAGACGATCGCATTTTTGGCTGGGAACTTTTTCCGACAGAAAAATTGAGAACCTGCTCTCAATCTTTTGCTGGCTGGAATTCCACCAGCAAAAGACCGATGGAGCATACACATGGTCGCATTTTCCGACCAAAAGCTCTCATGTCTTTTGCTGGCCGAATTTCCGATCGTGTGTACGAGGCATTAGAGACTTTGGATGTCCTTTTAAAGATTGCTGTTAATGGACCACCACTTACGAATTACCATCCAAACACAGCCATTGATAAGTGGTATTTTTCATCAGAAAGGGGACGTTACACAGGGCTTGCTCCTTCTGTACAACGCCTACCATAGCAAATCTCTGAAATTGGCTTTCTATTGCTATGCCATATCGTTTGCCATGAAAGGAAGCCCTGCTTTATTTGCCTTAATACCACACTTTCACTTAGGGAAAGCACTTCTTTTCCTTTTTCTTTCCCCTTCTTCCCTCCCCTCCCCACTAGTCCCTTTCCCGCCCCCCCCTCACCCTTTCCCCCTTCCCCCCTCCCTCCTTCCTCCCCTTCCTCCCCTTCCAGCTTCTCAATTGCCTACGGGCCCTTGTATTTCACAGTGGTGGGTCCACATTTGATCCGGTGCTTCCAGCCTCCTGCAATAGATACACCCTAGCTGCATGGACGCCCAAGGGCACTGGAATTCCTCTGCCCGCCTCAGCCACGGCACACTGGAAATTAACATCATCTTCCAGGTATTATGCTGCAGGATACAGCGTTTGGATACTGCGGGTTGTCTCTGATGTGTTTACACATCACCATAGACACCACCGCAATGCCCTCTGGACCTTGTAGGCCCGGACGGAATTGCGATTGGCGCATGCGCAGTGGCTCCTCCTTGTCCGCTCACACGTGCGGTGACGTCAGACGCCGCTTGTGTGTGGGGGGCATAAGAACGCCGGCATCCCAGGCCAGTACACACGCCAGGGATGTTACAGGACACCGTTGCACCTACTGCCATCTGTTCTGGTAGGTATCTCTGTTGAGCATTTGTGCATGAGGTAGTTGGTTTATTCTTTCCAAAATATTCATTCCCTGCTGACACTTGTCCTTCAGCTTGCCTTATCTGGCGGTGTAACCGGCTGTAGGTTCTCTCTCAGCCTACTATTCTATTCCATATTTACTTAGTGGTGAGTGTTAAACTAACTCTGCTTACTGTTGGTTTAGTTTATTGACAGTGTGCAATTTATAACCGCACTATCCTTGAGATTAAATCACATGCCACAAAATTGCTCCTTTTATTAATTTATAGAGAGACTGTCTCTGCCATTGTTGAACTCCCTTCAACATTGGCGTCTTTTCGGTGTCCTGTTACTCAGTATAAAGAGTAATTTCTGTAAGTACATTTTTTAGAGACTATGTTAGTCCTATATCTTTCTTCTTTAATTAATGGGGGGCCATAAGACCCTTCTAGAACCCATTATAATGAACTTATCTATAAATAACTGTATCCTTTAGATATACACTCGGCCAGGCCTTTCCTATTGCCCCTTGCAGCTACCCATTGTGATCTTTGTTGGAGGCCCCGCTCTGGAGGAGTGTGACACTTTTCCTGGTGATTTGCAGGTACTTATTTTCCATCTTTAGAATGCCTGGGTGGGGGTTCCTGGCTATCTGGTGTTGTGGGGAGGTCTTTTGTGGCATAATTTGGTTGGTGGGGGCTGGTCTACCCTGACGGCTGGCAAACATGTTGTACATTTATAATAATTATAATATTTATATCCTTTTTGTATGCAATGTATCATCTGTCTTAGTATGTATATTGATTGTTATATTTCTCTCTTAGAGTACACTGTAGCGCTTTAGGTATCTATAATCTGTCCCTGAGGAAGCCATCACTGGCGAAACATGTCGGGCATCTAAAATACCTACTCACTGAATTGGCCACCACGCTTTTCAGGCCAAGTAACGTGAAGCTTGCTACAGATATGTTTTTAGTAATCATGCACACCATGTTTTTGTGATTCTGATGTCCATTTTTAAACAACTTTTGTCAAATAATAAAAATTAATTTTAATTCTAAAATCGAATATATTGTGTTTCTCTTGGCACCGCCATAATCCCTGTACTCCCTTTTTTTTGGTTTGATTTTCAAATTTTTGGGATGAGGTGCTGTATCACACTGAGGGCCACCCAGCCACATAGTAATTCTTTTCCTTTTATGTTTACATTGTTTTATGTTAATATTGTTAAAGTTGTTGTTGTTTATTTTTGTGACCTAATTCTGAATAAAACATTTCACAGTGTTATTTCATGAGATCATTTACAAAGGGCGTGTTTAGGGGCCTGGCAGGGTAGGGTTTGGGTGGGGCATCATGTCCGGAAGGCCACCAAGGAGAGGCAGACACTCACAGGCCACTAAAAGAGGGCAAGCAGGTTCTGTGTCTACAGTCAACAGTGCTGGTCGTGGACATGGTGCATCCTCTGCAGGTTGCCGTGGGGCACGCTTGTCCTTTTTTTCTGCTGCTGGCCGTGTTATTGAGCCAGAACATGCAGAAGAGTTGGTGGAGTGGATAACAAAGCCGTCCTCATCCTCTGTCACCCAGGCTCAGAGTAGTTTGTCTTCCAATGCAGCTGCCAAAGCGGCCTATTCCACCAGCTCCTTGTCCACAGTCACTCCTTCCGTAGCCCCACCATCATGCACGGAGTCCCCCAAACTATTCGACCACAGTGTCGGGTACATGCTGCTGGAGGATGTGCAGTGATTAGAAGGCTCCGATGTTGGTTCCCAGGTTGAGGAAGGGAGTAACGTGAGCCTTGAGAGAGGGGGTGCCCAAGAAGGACAAGAAACTGGCAGTCATGTTCCCCCAGCCGCAGCATACTGCCAAGTTTGCACCAGTGACGAGGAGGGAGGGGATGATGAGGTCACTGACTCTACTTGGGTGCCTGATAGAAGAGAGGAGGAGGAGGAGTAGGCACAACTTCAACGAGGCAGGATGTCCTCTAGGGGGCAGCTTAAGGGCAGCCACCCTACTGCATCACACTGCAGAGCTCCGCAGGTGCAGGACGCTGCTGACTCCCCGCTGATTTTGAAAAGTTCCTTGATGTGGGCCTTTTTTGACATGTGTGCAGCAGATTGCACCATTGCTGTTTGCAACTAGGGATGAGCGGAACACCCCCGGTTCGGTTCGCACCAGAACACCCGAACATGCAAAAAAGTTAATTTGAATATGCGAACACCGTTAAAGTTTATGGGAAAATCAAAAGTGCTAATTTTAAAGGCTTATATGCAAGTTTTTGGCCTAAAAAGTGTTTGGGGATCCGGGTCCTACCCCAGGGGACATGTATCAATGCAAAAAAAGTTTTAAAAACTGACGTTTTTTCGGGAGCAGTGATTTTAGGAATGCTTAAAGTGAAACAATAAAAATGAAATATTCCTTTAAATATCGTGCCTGGGGGGTGTCTATAGTATGCCTGTAAACTGGCGCAGTTTTCCCGTGTTTAGAACAATACCACAGCAAAATGATATTTCTAAAGGAAAAAAAGTCATTCAACACTGCTTGCGGCTGTAATGTATTGTCGGGTGCCGGCACTATAGATGAAAATCATTGAGAAAAACGGCATGGGTCCCCCCCCCCAGCTCATTACCAGGCTCTTTGGGTCTGGTATGGATATTAAAGGGGATCCCGCACCCACATTTTTAAAAATGTGGCCCCCAAGCACGATATACTCTGAACAGAAGTATATATACTATACAGCCTGCCCTATATACTCAGCAGAAAATTGGGCCTTAGGTGTTGGTGGTGACAGAACACTGTAACCCCTCACAGATACTCTTGTTGGGTGCAGGAACAGGCCCTGCTGTTAAATATTATTTCAAAAATTGTAATTACATGCCCCTGTTAAACAGGGGCATAAAAAATTGGCCTTTGGTGGTGGTGGTGCCACAACACTGTAAGCCCTCACAGTTACTCTTGGTGGGCGCAGGAACGGGCCCTGCCATTAAATAATATATTAAAAAATTGTAATTATATGCCCCTGTTAAACAGGGGCAGAAAAATTGGGCCTTGAGTGGTGGTGCCACAACACTGTAAGCCCTCACAGATACTCTTGTTGGGCGCGCAGGAACAGGCCCTGCTGTTAAATATTATATCAAAAATTGTAATTACATGCCCCTGTTAAACAGGGGCATAAAAATTGGGCCTTTGGTGTTGGTGCCACAACACTATAAGCCCTCACAGATACTCTTGTTGGGCGCAGGAACGAGCCCTGCTGTGAAATATTTGATCAAAAATTGTAATTGCATGCTCCTGTCAAACAGGGGCAGAAAAATTGGGCCTTAGGCAGTGGTGGTGGTGGTGCCACAACACTGTAAGCCCTCACAGTTACTCTTGGTGGGCGCAGGAATGGGTCCTGCTGTTAAATATTATATCAAAAATTGTAATTACATGCACCTGTTAAACAGGGGCAGAAAAATTGGGCCTTAGTGGTGGTGGTGCCACAACACTGTAAGCTCTCACAGTATCTCTTGGTCGGCGTAGGAACGGGCCCTGCTGTTAAATATTTGCTCAAAATATTCATGGCCTCCTGAAGATGTTTCATCCTCTGCTCCCTCTGCAAAAGCAGGATGAGTTCTGCAGCCTTACCCTTGTAACGCGGAACAAGAAGGGTTGCCAGCCAGTAATGATGCCTCTCCTTGATACCACGAATCCTAGGGTCCTTTTGCAGGCTTTGCAGAATCAGGAAGGCCATGCAGTGTAAGTTTGCAGACGCATTAAATTGTGAGTCCTCTGGGTCACTGAGGATGACGTTGTCAGGAACTACCTCCTCCCAACCACGTACAACTCCTTGGATTTCTGGGGACTGAAAACTATCCCTTGAAGACTGCTGCTGAGTCTTTTCCTCTACATCCATGCTGACAGAATTGTTATTGTGGTGGATATGATATAGAGTGGGTATGATAATGAATTAGTAAGTACTCTTCCGCAGCAACCCAATTCTTCCAGAGAGATGCACTTTATTGACTTCCAACACAGAACAAAGTCCACAGATGACAAAAAAAATCCGACAGAGTAGATATAATTCAGAGACCCATATTCCTAGGCCTGTGTGTTCCCAGCCATACACAGACAAGCCTCACTAAAACTATAGACTGAACATCATGTTATATTCACTAGATATTGAATGGCTGAGCAATTTGATTGGCCGTCTCCATTTAGGTCTTTGATATACTCTAGTGTTTCAGACAGACAACTCCCAGCCGTGAACAGCTGTAGTCATAAACCGCCCCAATTTGCACTCCCGCATATCAACATCAACAAGTCCTTAGATATGTGTAATTAGATTAGATTAACAGATACTACCTGAACACCCTTTTGAGCCCTTGGAATACCTACATTCATAATCTGTATTCTTGCATATCAACAAGCCCCTTTAGATATATTAGCCCCACAGGAGGGAGCCTCCGCTAGGCCAACCCAAAACACTCCTTGATCCCATTGTTACCCCCTCAAGTCTAATTACCATCAATAAATACTTCTTCTATGGTCCTTTAAACAATGTACCCTTTGAAATGTTCAATTAGGTTAACAGCCCATACCTCACACCCCTAGGTAGACTTGTATAAGACCAACACATCAAAGGGTTTTCAGCTGTTATATTAAAATTGAGTTGGCTTGGACAAATCGACCATTGTCAACTCAGTTCTGGCCTGGTTAATATAATAATGTCCCACATAAATCGGTGAACATATTACAACAGTCCCCATCCCTTGGTCTGATCATAGTGCAATCTACAATACTTTAGTTTCCATAATTCCAAAGGCACGAGATCCAACATGGCTATTAAGAGACTTTCTTCTCAAAAATCCAGTACCTAAAAATAATATTGAACTTGCACTTAAGGATTATCTAAAACATAATTCTACACCCGACATCTCCCAAACCACTTTATGGGAAGCACACAAACCTGTTCTCCATGGCATATGTTTACAACAAACTAATATATTCAATAGAGAATGAAAAGCCCTTTGCCGCACCTTAGAAACAAATTTTAATACATGTTATATGGCATTTCAACATAACCCTTCTCCTTCATCCAGAAAAAAATTAGATAAAGCCAAATTGGAATTTGATTTATTCCTTACCAAGTCTGCAGACAAAACCATTAAAAGAACATAACTTTTCTATGAACGCAAATAAGCCAAATACGCTTTTTAGCCCGGGCACTAAAATCTTGCCACAATCCAACTAAACCTATCCGTCTTAAAATATCCAGAAATAAATACACAAACAATCCATTGAAAATTTTACAAAAATTCAAAACACAGTTAAAAAATTTATACTCATCCGACAATGAGTTGGACACATCTAAAGCAAATGATTTTTTCTCTCACATATCTCTCCCTACATTATCAAAAACACAGATGGAAATGATCTGTGTCTGTTGAGGAGGTATCTGAAGTTATTAAGAATTTGAAACTAAATAAAAGACCTGGTCCAGATGGATTTTGTGCTCTTTACTATAACATTTGCAGATATCCTCTCCGGTTCTGACAAAAACATTTAATCCTTGGAGGGTCATTCTTTTAGGAGGGAAACATTGACTGCAATCATTTGCATGCTCCCCAAACCACATACGGATGACTCAATTTGGAAAAATTACCAACCTATTTCTTTATTAAATTTGGACATAAAAATTCTAGCCAATAGATAATAATAGGTAACCTTATACACCCCGACCAAGTAGGTTTCATCCCTATTCGACAAGCTGGCGATAATATCAGACGTGCTACACTTTTGTCACATGCTGCTAAAATACATCGTATTCCCTCGTTTTCTTTCTCTAGATATTAAGAAAGCATTTGGTCTTATATGCACTTCACCCTCAATAAATGGGGCTTTGGCCAACATTTTTTGCAATGGATTTCACCATTGTATCGTGAACCCAAAGCTTACATTAAATATGCAGGTTACAAATCGGATATGTTTAATATACAGAAAGGGACGCGCCAAGGACGCCCACTCTCTCCTTTATTATTTGCACTACTCACTCTAGCACTAAGAATAAGGATGGACCCTACAAACACGGGTATAGAATTAGGTGGATGTCATCACAAAAATATGCTTATTTGTGGATGACATTCTCCTGTTTTTGTCCTCGCCACAAGTCTCTGCCCCTAACCTAATGGTTGTACTACATGAATTTTCACTCATCTCAGGCCTTAAAGTTAATGCCCAAAAATCTCAGGCACTAAATATCTCACTTAAAGAAACGGAAAAACAAACTTTACAAAATTCTTTACCCTTTAAATGGGTAGATCGCAGCCTACCATATTTGGGTATTCAACTCACTCCCAATCCTTCACATTTATTTGCAGCTAATTACCCGGCTTTATTGAAAAATGTTACAAGTTTGTTAGCCAACTGGTCATCCATACCGATCTCGTGGTTCGGGAAAATCAACATTATAAAAATGACTATACTTCCCAAATTTTTATTTAGAACGCCTTCAATCCATATTCCCGCTTATTTTCTTAGATTGATTCAACAAAAGGTAATCAACAAAAGGTAATACAATTCACTTGGGGGAAAATAAAACCCCGGCTACATAAGAAGACCTTAGTTCTTCCTAAATCTAGGGGTGGTCTGGGATTTCCGGATTTTACGACATACTATAAAGCAGCTCAAATAGCACAATTAACAAAATATCATTCGACTACAGAGATTCCTATGTGGGTATTCATCAAAGCTATAGATTAGGATCCTCTTCCTATAAACAATATATTATGGTTACGATCTGCAGGTCGCAAAGCTTTAAAGAACCCAATTTCTAGACATTCCTTATCAATTTGGGATAGACATAAAATCTTACATGGTTTACAATCTCCACATAAACCGCTTCTTTCTTTTCACAAAAATACGGCCTTTTATCTAGCTTGGACATTTCCCAGGACTTTTAAAGCCTGGTCTAAGGCTGGCATTACTTGTCTATATAATATGTCTTTAACAATCTCAATACGACCTTTCCCAGAACTATGCAAAACCTTTGGACTCCCCCAATCCGAAATATTCAGATATCTTCAAATCAAAAATTTTTATACTCCTCTCCTCAATGCTAGTGATAATTTACACACCATTTCTCAATTTGAAAGAATTTGTCTCAAAGAACCACATACTAAAGGTTGCATTTCAATAATCTATTCCCAATTGATCACTGAATCGAATACAATTTTACCTACATATGTAACTAAGTTGGAAAAAAAGACCTTGATTGCACGATTCATCCCAAGATTTGGTCTCATATCTGGTCTAATACAAAATCTTCTTCTATAAACATATTGGCGGTTGAGACATCATATAAAGTTCTTACACGATGGTATTTGGTTCCTGCCAGAATAGCCAAATTTAAATTAGACAAATCAGACCTCTGTATTCGCGGCTGTCCGTAACGAGGCACATACATGCACGTTTGGTGGCAGTATCCAATTGTACACACATTCTGGAAAAAGGTCTTTCTGATAGCCTCAAAATTATTTGATTGTTCTATTCCACCAGACCCAATGTTTTTTACATAGTTTTCAACTTCCTAAGTTTACAGGTTTTGGTTGTCAGCTGGTACAAAATTTGCCTTCAGTGGCACAACATTCTTCTATTGTTGCTAGTAAGTTGCTTAAAGTAGTTTATGAAGGTAGGATGGCGGGCCCGTTTGCTTGTCCTCCTTTTGTTAATATGCGAATTTCCCCGTTGAGTATTGTTCCGAAGAAAGAACCTCAGACATATAGACTAATCCATCATTTGTCTTATCCTTATGGTTCTTCTTTGAATGATCAAACTGATCAGACATTGTTTCCTGTTTCTTATGTGTCTTTTGAAACTGCAATTGATAAACTTCGCTCTTTAGGTGAGAGGGCTTTGTTGGCTAAACAGACATTAAATCAGCTTTTTGGCTCCTTCCCATCTATCCTGATTGTTTTTGTTCTTTAGGTATTTATTTTCACGGTAAGTATTATGTTGATAAGTGTTTGCCTATGGGGTTCTCTCGGGCCTGATTTTATTTTGAGGCGTTTTCTACTTTTTTGGAATGGGTGGTCAGGAGAGTAACTGGTTCTGTTTTTATTTTACATTATTTGGATGATTTTTTAATCATGGGTAATAAGGATTCGGATTGTAAAATTTTATTGAATGTATTTTTTGATGTCTGTTCTTATTTTACTATACCTTTAGCTGATGAGAAAACGGTGGGTCCAGTTTCGTGTTTGGATTTTTTAGGTGTTACTATTGATTCTTTGAATATGGAATTTCGACTTCCGTTGGATAAGATTGCAAAAATTTCTGATTTATTGCTTCGTTTTATTAAGCATAAAAAAGTTACGTTAAAAGACAGGCAATCTTTACTTGGTATGTTGACTTTTGCTACGAGAGTTCTTCCGATTGGTCGGATTTTTTCTAGAAGATTTTACGTGGTTGTTTCGGGTTTGAAGAATCCTTTCTTTCATATTAGATTGTCCAGCGGTATTAAGGAAGGTATGCTTGTTTGGTTGCAATTTTTACTGAATTTTAATGGTAAGTCTATTTGGCAATTTAAATTTATTTCCAGTGATGATTTTGCCCTCTTTACTGACACTGCGGGCTCGATCGGATTTTCTTCTATTTGGAGGACACACTGGTGTGCTTCTCGTTGGCCTTCACAATGGATTGTTGAAGGTTTTTGTAAAAATGTGGTGTTGTTGGAATTATTTCCTATCGTTGTGGCTTTGGAATTGTGGGGAGAATTTTTTCAAAATAGACATTTGCTTGTCAATACTGACAATAGTGGTGTTGTTTATGCAATTAATTGTCTTTCCTCAAAGTCACTTCCAGTGAATAGACTTTTACGGTATTTGGTTTTTAAATGTCTTTATTTCAATATATGGATTAAATCAAGGTTTATTCCAGGTAAAGAGAATAATTTGGCAGATTCTCTTTCTCGGTTCCAGATGGATCGTTTTTATTATCTGATGCCGGAAACAGATCTGACTGGACTTCCATGCCCCCCCCACACACACACACTTATGGGACCTGATATAATTTTTGATCATATTCAACATTCGTTGGCCAGTTCTACGTGGTTGAATTATATTTCATCGTGGAAGTTATGGATTTCGTTTTTAAATTCTCATGATTTGAACAGTTCTTCCTTTGAAAAGGTTGTTTTGTTATTTCTTAGTCAGTTAATGAAATATGGATATTCTTGGTCTCATATCAATAAGACGTTATCTGGGGTTTCGTTTTTTCTGAAACTACATTCTTTGCCTCATTGTTTTAGTTTCTTTTTAGTGCGGCAGGCATTGAAAGGTTATATTATAAGAAGTCCTCTTTTGTTAAAGACAAACGCCTTCCTATCAATATAGATTTGTTGGACAATTTATGTTCCATCTGTTTGAAAAGTTTGTTTTTCTGCATATGAAGCTATTCTTTTTCAATCCAATTTTTCTTTGCTTTTCTTTAGAGCTTTTCGTATATCTGAGATTGTCTCGCCTGCAAAGCATAAGCCCTCAACGTTGCGAGTTCAAAATGTCATTGTCGAACATGGGCATTTATGGATTTTTCTTCCTTTTATGGCAAGGGTCATTGGATTTATTTAAATCAATGCTCGTTGCATACTGTTTGTCCAATTTGGCTTTTGACACAATATTTAGTGGTTCGCCCTAACATTAATAATATTTTCTTTTTTCACAATGATGGTTCTCCACTGACCAAATATCAATTTTAACTGTGTTTTTCAAAAATGTTTAGAGTCTCTTAATTTAGGCCATATGCCATTCACATCGCATTCTTTTCGAATTGGTGCTGCCACTGCTGCTGCTAAAATTGTTTTTCATTCTGATTTTATTAAGAAATTAGGTAGATGGCGGTCTGATTCTTACAAATTGTATATACGTCCTAACTCTTTTGTTTAATGTTATTTTAGATTTTCGTCCATCTATTGTTTGGATTCTCGGCTACTCCTTTGATTAGGCCCAGAATATACTTCAAATTTGAATCTGGGTTCTTCTTTTCATATTTTTTTTTTGGAGTGGCTGGAGAGGAATGAGGTGGGACGATTTCATTTTTGAGTTTTATAGATTGCTTAACTGTTGGCCGCAAACTGATATTCTCATTCTCCATTTAGGTGGCAACGATATCGGTCGGGTTAGGACTTTAGATTTAATTTTTAACATTCGAAGCACCATCAGAATTCTTAAATTGTCCTTGCCTGATTTGATTATAATTTTTTCAGAAATAATTCCTAGGCTCCGATGGCTGGAATTTTTCTTTTTGCATCCTTTTGAGAAAAATCGAAAGTGCATAAACAGAAATATTCATAAATTCTTAGCTAAGTTTTATGGGTTTTCTTTTCGTCACCTAGATTTGGAGGGTGGTTTGCAAGGGCTTTACCATGCTGACGGTATTCATTTATTGGATATTGGTCTAGACATTTTGTACAACGATTTCCAGGCTTGCATTGAAAAAGCACACTTCCTGTCGGTTGGGGAATATGTTTTTTTGTTATTGATATAATACAATATCATTCAGCCTGAGCCGTATTGGCTAGGTTGTATTGGTAAAGTGATATTATAAGATGTTTTAATATATTTTGGTAAACGTTAAATATTAATATATTCGTTTATACAAATAAAACAGCCGCAGCCTATAATATCCAATAAAATTGTTTGTTAAATCTTACAATGTTTGTCTGGAATCAATTTATTTTTAAAAAAAAGTATTGCCTTCTATCCCATGAAAGATCCACTGATAAAATGGGGTACTTTGACGTGTTTTAAATAGCCTTGCATCAGGATGCAAATGTCATTTTTGTATATGTGCACTGTAATCTTTTGTTTTGTTTGTTGGTCTTATCGCTGCACCATCTAATGTAATGCATTTTTAAGGTGTGCCCCCCAAGTCTGTGTTTGTCTTTATTTTTTAAGGGACGTTGATGTGCTGCATGAAGTTTATTTAAAGAAAATTTCCCATGAAGATATGTACCTAAAACAGGGTGACACTGTAGGTACTGCTAAAATGGTGTGCCAACGTCCCTAAATCGTACTGCATGAAGTGTTTTTAGCTTTTTTCTATGTGATTTAATAAATACTTTCTTTTATTTGATTGTGCCATATGGATTTGTACTAAACACACCTATAAAGTCCCCATCTCCTTTCTAGTGTTCTTTGAATCTGTAATTAAGGGAAGTTGGTGCCATAAGTTGAATATTGGTTAATCCTGGATTTGACCACACACTTTTACAATATACTGTATCTGAACATGGTACAGTGACTTTATCAAGGTGGAAGGCACTGAAGTATTATTAAGACACAATCATGGACTGAAATTTTGATTGCTTTATTGGTTTATTTGTGCACAGAGACAAGTTATAACCACTGTTTAACGTGTTACTAAACCCAGGACCCTGCATTCACTATATCTGGTCTCTGGGGTTCCCACCTTTTTTCAAGCCAAACCCGAACACTTTAGCAGCGCGCATTTTTTTTTTCTTAAAGGGGGAAATGCTGTGGACAGGTGTAAAAGGGAACACCTGAGCGGTACGCACGCCTATGCACTCGGCGGTTGTGGTACTCGGATACTTGAGGAGCCAAGCCACAGTCCGGTCTGAATAATGTGTCCAGGTTTTAGGCAGTCCCCAAGTTACGAACATCCAACCTGCGATCGACTCCTACTTACGAACAGAGTCGGCGCGACGTCACTGCCGGCCACTTGCGTTCCATGCTGGTCCCGGAAACTGCCGAGTAGCCATCTTGCAGAACGGGACACATCACACACTGCAGATGTACTGCACACCCCACATACAGTACAGGACTTCGTCCCCAGAAACGCCCAGAAAAACGCCCCCTGTGGAGCTGGTGAGATTATATACTGTTCCCTGTGCCCACTACTATATGCCCTGTACAGTACTTGTACCTGTAACTTATGTGATAGCTGTTACTGTACATTCTATCCCTGTGTACCAGCATGAGCTCATGTCATCTGCCTATGTGGAGCTTTCATTCAATCGTGTGTGTTTTTTTTATACCATCTTTTATTGTTTATACAGTACTGTACAGAAGTTGCTTGGTCCTGAATCCTTCTGGGTCTCTTTTATCCCTGTTTTTTGTACTGGATCCCACAGTGCTGGACGGCTCTAAGGACCACTACTGCTGAGGACGCACATCTCCAACCTTATATCTTGCCGCCACAGCGAGTGTTTTTATACAGTACTGTACCAGTCTTATTAGAATAAATTGGTAATAAATTGGCTGGCTGCTACACTTTTTCTTCTTGTTTTTCTTTTGTAGAGTGTACTTCATTCCACATTTTCTGTCTTTAACATGCCGAGAAAAAAAAAATCTGATGCAAGTGCTAGTGATACAGCAAAAAAAAAAAAAAAAAAAGAAAAACCATCACCATGGAAAATAAAGTAGAAATAATTAAAAGATCAGAAAAAGGTGAAACTCCATCATCTATTGGCAGAGCATTAGGCTACAATTGGTCAACAATCGCAACAATTTTAAAAGATAAAGGTAGAATAATGGAGCATGTGAAAGGCCATACCGCAATGCAGTCTACGATTATTACCAAGCAATGCAGAGGTTTAATTGTCAAGATGGAAAGGCTGCTGACAATTTGGATTAGTCCAAGAAAAGGCTCGAAGTCTATTCAAATATTTTTAAAGCTGCCAATCCAACAAGTGAAGACGATAGCAATGAAGAATTTGGTGCAAGTAGGGGTTGGTTCAATCGCTTTAAAGAAAGAGCTAATTTGCATAACATTAGAGTTCAAGGTGAAGCAGCAAGTGCCGATGTAAGTTCTGCAAATGATTTTCCCATGATATTGAAGGATATTATTGACAACGGAGGTTATATGCCAGAACAAATTTTTAATGTAAATGAAACTGGCTTGTTTTGGAAAAGAATGCCAGCGAGGACCTACATTTCAAAAGAGGAAACGTGCACCAGGACATAAGGCATCAAAGGACAGGCTGACTGTATTACTTGGGGGTAATGCATCTGGGGATTTCAAGCTCAAGCCTTTGCTAGTGCATCACATCTTAAATACCAGGGCACTACGTAATGTCACTAAGGCATCTCTTCCTGTTATTTGGATGGCAAATGCAAAGGCTTGGGTTACAGTCTTTGAAGATTGGTTTTCAAACTATTTTGTCCCTGCTGTTAAACGTTATTGCTTGAGGGGAAACATTCCCTTCAAAATTCTTCTTCTCCTTCAACAATGCCCCTGGACATCCAAACGCTTTAGCTGACATGCACCCCAATGTAAAGGTGGTATTTCTACCCCCCCCCAACACCACATCATTACTTCAGCCTATGGATCAAGGAGTCATAGCCTCCTTTAAGGCCTATTATTTACGGAGGACATTCTCACAAGCTGTCAGGGCTACCCAAAAGGATCAGAAGACCTTAAGAGAGTTCTGGAAGAATTATCACATTTATGATGCCATCAAAAATATTGCTGATGCTTGGGCTGAAGTGAAAGAAACAAATATGAGAAGAGTTTGGAACAAATTGTGCCCCCAATTCACACAAGAAGTTTCTGGGGTTTACAGATGAAGAAATCGCCACAACCAGGCAAGCTGTGGTTACTATTGGTAATCAACTGCAGTTGGACATCAGTGAAAATGATATCATCGAGTTACTCGACTCCCATGGAAAAGAACTAACCGATGAAGACCTTATGGAACTAGAGCAGCAGATTGACATTTAGGGAAGAAAATCAGGACGTAGAAACTCCAAAATTGAAAAAGTTTTCTACAAAACAGTTAGCTGATGCTTTTCATCTCATTTAAGCAGTAATGGCAAAGTTAGAGGAGCAAGATTCTGATACAGAGAGGTTTACCAAAGCTTATCGTACAGTTACTGAAGGCCTGAGATGCTACAGGGCTATTTATGATGAGAAAAGCGCTGTGCAAACATCCCTTGATGTCTACTTCAAGAGTCCAGCAGCTGAATCAGATTCTATAATAGCAGTCTCATCCTCTTCAACAGGCCCATCATCCTCTACCATGATTGTTTAAGGTTGTACTGTTCTGTAGTGTTTGAAAATGTTTAAGAATTTACATGTATCTGCATCTACATGCACAGGTAAACATAAATAATATGTTAAAGCAAACACCTGTCTATGTTGTATTTATTTATTAGTTTTGAGCCACTTTTGAATCCCTCAATATTACTCAGATTATTACACATATGGAGACCAGGCTGCGTACCTGGGCCTCTCTACCACTAAATTTAATTGGCCGTGTGAACATTTTTAAAATTATATATCTACCTAAATGTCTTTATGTTTTCCGGGCACCCCCAATCCTTTTGTACAAAAAAACTTTTCAACAAAATGAATTCACTCTTATTCTCCTTCCTCTGGCAGGGGTCAAACCCAAGAATTGCTAGGGCCTCCCTACAGGCTGCTAAGGCTGACGGTGGGTTTGCCTGCCCCAAACCTACGACACTAATTGATAGCGTCACAGCTGGCATACGTTTATGACTTGTTCCTGGAGGCCTCCTCATCCTGTTCCACAGCTTTATTAAATGCTCTTGCTGGTTCTGGGGCCTCACTTATGGATGTACTACATAGATCCATACCTAAACGTTGTTCCCGTGGCTTTCCGATAGAAGTTAGCTGGTTAGTCTGGCGTGAGGTGATCACAAACTCAGGTGGGGTGTCTCCCAAGGCCCCGATATGTCCGCCTGGGAGAAGTAATGCATCCCTCTGGCCTAGTAAGGACACCAAATTGCAGCCACAAAGTTTTTTTTCATAGCAGACCTTTATTATCCCAAAAAAGAGATAGTAAATGTTAGAAGTACATAAGTTATTCAAGGCTCAAACACTGTCATTTTAAATAAATTTGATGTTTAAGTAACATGTTCTATGGGCATGCCATATGCCCCTTCCTAGCAATATCCCCCAATAAACTCAAAAACAAACAACTCCAATTACTTTTCCTTGTTGCAAAATTGATAGCTGAAGTTCTGTCAGTGGGTGGATATGGTGGATGTTAGTAACTAGAGTAAAATATTCTCAATATATATATTATTAATGGAATTCTCAAGCGTTTTTTTTTAAAGATGCACTTAATAAAAAAAATTTTAATTATTTAAAATTTGTAATTAACATTTACTAATAATTTAACAATTTTCAATATTAAGATTATCAATATTGATAATATATTTTATTATTTTATTTTCAGGTAGAAGAAAAATGCCAAAGTGCATCTTTAATTGCTGCCCACATAGCACGGGCTTAAAAGCGAAAATATCCTGATGTTACACTCCATATATTTCCCAAAAATTTGGAGATGATAAAACTGTGGATAGCCTCATCAACTATGAGCGAAGAAGACCTAACTAGCGCAGCGGAAGAAATTTTGAATGACAAAAATGGAAATCGTTTTCGAATGTGCTCTGCTCATTTTTCAAAAGAGTCCTATTGCAATAAACAAAAACAAAAAAACAAGGGTTTTAAAATCTGATGCTTGTTCCATCACTATTACCCAATGACATTTCCATGTCCTTTATGAAGATAAAGCAAACTCATATTTGCTGCCCTTGTCATCAATTCTGCTTGAAAAACGACATAACAAAAAGAGAAATGGGGACACAAACTGTTGGTGAAGATTTTAATTTTTCAATGTCAGAGAAATAATATGGATATTGTGCTAGTTACCATGACTTATGTCATGATCGTGAATACTCATTAACATGCCCTATTGTGGACCCTCAATTAAAATCCGCTCCAGCGAAAATACAGAACACAAAACACATTCCAGAATTTCAAATCACACCAATTAAATCAGCTGTCACACCGTCCTACGGTGACTTTGCGGAAGCGGAGAGTAGTACTAGTCAGTTGTTACTGTCCACTGAACATCATTTTATTCAGCTTCCAATTTGTGACTTCACTAAGACCGTTCAAGTTCAATCAACAGGTACTCATATAACTTCAGAAATGGAAGATCAAAGTTTTAATGAACATGATACTAATGAGAAGATGGATACTAATGGTCAAATAAATACCTCAATGCATCACAATACTACACAGGATGACAGTTATGTCCCCGATCTTTTAGAAATGTCTGAAACAGATATATCAAGGGCTGGGAGTTCCTTTGAAATTGATAATGACACGGTCGCACCAAAAGATGACTGTTTAGGGGGTTGACGAAAGAAAATTCATCGTTTCTGAATCTAGTCTTGCTCAATTACTTTCAAATTTACGTTGCCCAAAAGATGATTGTTTTGAAAGAATAACTACTTTCAATAAAGTAATGGTTGGAACTTTACTGAAAGTTTTACAGCGCATGCATTGAAAACCGCCAACTTCTTATTTGGGAAAGCCAAACAAAGATTGGTCATTTAGCTGCTGGTAACCTCATTTTTGCCTCAGCAATGACTTGCAGTGGATCATCGTTTACATCTGTCAAACAAATGATGGATCTTTGCAATATACTGTTTTTTTGTTTTTTTTTCGAAAGCAACGTAATACCTATTTGAAAAGAATTCATCTATGGTGGGATAGATTATTGTTGGCTGGAAGAAAAAAAAATAAATAAAAAAAAATTCAGTTTTTTTTTTAGTCGGTGACGGACAGTGCAATAGCCCCTGGATTTTCAGCAAAATACTGTACCTATACAATGATGGAGATGGAGTCAGAATACATTATTGATGGAATTTCTATTGAGTTATTAGGGTTGAAATCCTTTAAACGACTACCGTATACCGGAAAATGTCATTCTCTGCTGCAGAAAAGTGCTTGATATTTTCTGAACCAACTTTGGGGCCCCGTATATCTAGGAACCCCAGCTTTGGATATGTTGTAGTGCTAGTTCCCCTGGGTTTACACACCAAATTTGGTGTTCCTAGCTCCAAGTGGCCCCAAGATATGGGGCCCCAAAGTCGGTCAACTGTGTCCATCTGCAGCAATGTCATTTCGGGACCCTTTGGGTCCAGAGACCCCAAATTTTGGCTGCAGCTAGGGGGCATCTAGGAACCCTTAACTACTGAGTTTGAAGTTCGGGGGACCTATGGCTGCAAATGGGCACAGTGAGGTTGCAAATGGACATTGTTGACCCTCTTTTCCACTTACAGTAGCTGCGCATTTCTCACCCTAGGCTTATACTCGAGTCAATAAGTTTTCCCATTTTTTTTGTGGTAAAATTAGGTGCCTCGGCTTATATTCGGGTCGACTTATACTCGAGTATATACGGTACACTTTCCAAGCTTACTCATAATAACATCCTTAAAATTCAAGGGTAGATTTTCATATAATCGGGAATCCCTGTTTGATCCAATCGTTTACAGATAAACGGTTTCTGCAGTAATTAACTAGGAAGACATATTTTGGATTTTTTTTTAACATGTCTAGTTTTAGAAAGTGTATGTTTCCAAGCAAATATTGCAGCTTTGATACTCAGTAGATTTGGAGTGATTACTTTAGGAACCCTAATAACTCGATAGAAAGTCCATCGATAATATGGGAATATTTTTCTCAGCGTAAGGACCATAGTAGGAAAGGCATTTCCTTTTTCTATGAGATACACTCCTCCCAACCAGATAATAAAAATGGTCATATGTTAAAATGGGAAAGAGATTTAGCTCAAAACTTCTCCTGGGACCAGTGGAAAAAAATCATTCCAAATAATCAACAAATCATCATCATGTATAGAACACTGGGACGATGCTCAAAAAAATAAGTAACAGGTGGTATTTAACCCCGTATAAATTATCCAAAATCTATCCAACCACACCCGACATTTGTTGGAGGTGTAATGAACAAACTGGGAATCTTATACACACTCTCTGGAGTTGCAAAGCCCTGAAAAGCTTTTGGAACTCAGTCTCATCATTTCATAGCAGATATTACAGGAAACCTTTCCGCGCTTACTCCCGCTTCAGCCTTATTAGGTATAGACCTTGAGAAATACCCCACTATACATAGAACAATTGTAGTCCACATTATAATAGCCTCAAGACTTACAGTAGCTCACCTCTGGAAATACACAGAAGCACCCAATCTTTCTACTGTCCTAACCAGACTGAACACCCAGGCACAATTTGAACTATTGCTTGCTTATAAAAACCACTCCATCACCACTTTTAGCAGAAAATGGAAAATTTGGTTATCCCATCCTAGAGCCTCCAATTACCTAAAAGAATGTAAAATTTAAGTTTATTCTACAGTTTGAAATACCTTGATCACTCAACTAAGCAATTTCCCGACGTAGAACACTATCTCTGACATTCCTGATTTTTTTAGTTATTCGTTATTTTTAATTTCACCCTTCCCAATATTATTTCCAGACTTAAAGTTTGTATTGATTGAAGCAAAGATAAAGTGATGACCTTCCAGGCCTACAGCTTTGAACCCAATTGGGTTGGGCTGGACTAGGACATCAAGGTTTGAACAAGTTCTATACTATATGCCTTCACAGTTTATTATATTACAAATGTTGTATAACATATGCAGCAGCTTTAATTGATATGTTCTTGATTGATTAAAATAAAAATTCATTGATAAAAAAAAAAAAAGATTACGTTATTGATTTTAAGACTCCGGTGACTCAAACTACTTTGACCGTTGCCATGTAAAGCCACGATCAGCTTCCTATACACTACAACTATCATTCGTTGTGTGAAGCCACGATCAGCTTCCTCTACACTACAACTATCATTTGTTGGTTCTTCAACGGCTACCTTCAGGACTTGCCATTTGGCCCCAGTGCAACCTCAGAACACACCCTGTTGTTGTGCCCTCTCTCCATCCTTGTGTGGTGGTGGGGGGGTGGAATACTTCTGTTTTTTGATCGGGCATGGTCCTTTAAAACACGCACATTAAGAGCCTTCTTGTTTTGGAGTCGAGAACCTTTCTGGCAGACCGACCTTTTTATTGTTTTTTAATTGGGATTATACGGAATGCTAATTCAGCAATTCATTACAAATATGTAAGTGTAAAATGCAAAAACTGTTTATGAACTATTGCATATATGTGTGACACAATAGATGTTTATCCTGTTCTTTCATTACATTTTTCTAGAATAGAAACGTCTCTTGCTTATACCCACCCCTGAAGAAGGAGACACACACACTCCGAAACCCGTCGGGTGCAAGAGTATTTTATACTACTGTATGTACATTGTTGTTAAATATGCATTCCAGGTATTATATGTTACATGATTGACATGATTTTATATTATACAACTCAATACATTATTTTTTTACTAAAACACTATTTTCCTTTTCATGTGCCCTAAAAGTCCACAATCAGGGGATTGTCTTTTTCTTAGCTTGAATACTGGATGTGGCACTAAAAATGCAGTAAGCTGCCGTTCTATATATAATTCCATGGCATTTCAAATTTGTCTTGACTGCATAATAGAAGAAAAATACGACGTTCAAGTTCTTTGGAACCGACCAACATCTTGGAATTAAAAAAAAAAAAAAATGAGAGAATACAGCTAGATCTCACACCAGTATAACCTTTGGCATTACGTTAAATCGTTTAAAAAAAATATATATATATATATATATATTAGAGGCCAGCAAAAAAGCACATTGTAAAGATTTACAATTTTGGATATCTGCAGTGATAAACCACTTTTACTGGTGCAGTAGGCACTGCAAAGGGGATCAAGATATTTTCTGGAGGACATGGACATCCCTTCTTTACCATGTGCGTAACATTCATGAGTGGGAGGAGGCTGGTGAAAAAAATGTCCTGTCAACCTAGTTCACTTAGTGACTCAGATGTCCACATAGAATGGCTATTAAAACCTAGTGCGGCATTCGAGGCACTTGAGGATTTGGTGATGTCAACACAGCTCAAAAATGACGTCCCTCAATTTGGTGCTGTACTGTCGCACTGGTGTGATAGAAACATTTCATTCAAGTGTTTTGAAATATCGCAGCAAACGGGTTCATTTACACATAAACTCCATGGATGGAACGAACAAAACTGGCCATTCTGCCACATAACAGTAATGTCGGTCGTTTCGCAAGCAATAAGTACGTGGACCGACAAAGAAAAGCGAAGAATTGGGCACCAAGAGAACCTCTTTAGAACACCCTCGCTCACATAAAAAAAATGGATAGTACGTAAATTATATGAGCCTGTGTGCTATGATTGTTTTTTTTACAATAATGAGGACAATTGTCAATGTGGCAGCAAAAAAAAAAAAATAACACCCACATGGAAATCAAAAGCAGATCTATTCCCAGAAAATATAGCATCTACTAAAAAACCTGATAAAAAATATGCAGTGTTCATCCATATGTCACAATTTCCAATGCAAAGGGAGGAAGACTCTATGGAATGAACGTATCATGTAAAAACTAAAACTAAATATTTCTTATTTAATTTGATTTTTAAAAAATTTTGAATATTTATATATATATTTTTTTTTTTTTTTTTTTCTAGCTGAACGAACATTATTGGAGTCTCTTATTTGTGAGGTTAGTATTAAATTTATCTAATAAATTATTAATTTTTGCTGTATTTTACAAACAAAAATTGATATAAATTAACAATAAAAATCAAATAAATAATAGCACAAATTTAAACATTACATTTGAATTTTTTATTGCAGCTTATGTCAAAACTACATTAAACATCAAAATAAGTAAACTATTATTGGAAAATTATTTTTAAAAATATTTTATTATTACTAAAAGTCAAATGCCATTTCTCCTGCGTCGTAATCGTTATTAATATATTAAAATATTTAAACCCAAACATATAGGCCTTCAGGATCTGGAAAAGATGAATATTATTGAAATATAATAATTGATATATATATATAATCCCCTAGAGTATAAAATTTTAATTTTGAATTTAATATCATTGCAGCCTTTGTTGTGCATCAAGGGTGCATCTTTTATCGCTTATTTTTGTCATGTAACAAACTATGGATAATAATGTATGTACATTTTTTTTAATAAATAAAACTTATATTTGAAATTTAAATAATTTTATGTCAATTTTGAATAATAAATCCAGTCATTATTTTATTATATTAAAAAAAAAAATAAGTTAAAGATATATATTTTCCATTGCAAAAAAATTGTTATCTTAATATTTGATTTTAATTATAAAAAAATAATTAATTGATAAATAAATAATTGATATTAATTTCTTTAAAATTAAAATACATTTTTGTAAATAAAGCAACATAGTTTTAGATTTTATAAATAGTTCGATATATCAATAGTTATATAGATGTAGCTTTACATTTTTAAATAGATTGCATTACAGATATGTATGTATGTATATATATATATATATATACATATATATTGATATCTATATCTATATATACACATATCTATATAAGCACATCCATATATATCTATATGGTGAGAAGTATATACGGAGATGTATCTATAATTATTGTGGCTAAATATAGCTATACAATTCTATAGTATTCTATATGGATATATATCAATTCCATATATAAATATTTAATAGCTTTCCATAGAAAAAAGTAGATTAGGGAATTACAGCGAGTTATTTATAGTCCTCGCTTTCAGAGCGTGCTCCATAAGGTATGGTTACGGCTTGCTGGTGTAAGCTTTGTATATCTTTTCTTTGTTTCCATAGTAACCGGAAACGAAGACGAGGCTTGAATATCATGACCCTAATGCGCATGCGCAGGATTGCGGAGACAAGAAGGAACTGTGGGCGGAAATGCAATAGAATAAGACCAGGAAGACCACAACGAAGATGGCGCGGACTTTCTAGAGAAATAACGCTTTACAAAATAAACGGAATATACAGTAAGAAATAATTATTTAGATAAAATTATAGCGATCAATCGATTTAGAATTACATGGTCTTTATATATATATGTTAATTGTTTTGAAAGTATCGGAGGGTTTACTAACAGCTTTAAGGACCGAGCCTCTTTTTGAGATTTGTTGTTTACAAGTTAAAAACTTTTTTTTTGCTAGAAAAAAGACTTGGAACCCTCAAACATTATCCTTTTTTTTTTTTTCTAACACCCCGGGGGGGGGGGATACACTTTTTTAATAAAAAAATAAAACAGTAAAGTGAGTCCAATTTTTTTTATATTGTGAAAGATAATGTTACACCGAGTAACTTGATACCCAACATGTCACGCTTCAAAATTGCGCCCGCTTGTGGAATGGCGACAAACTTTTACCCTTAAAAAATCTCCATAGGTGACGTTTAAAAAATTCTACAGGTTGCATGTTTTGAGTTACAGAGGAGGTCTAGGGCTAGAATTATTGCTCTCACTCTACCGATCGCGGCGATACCTCACATGTGTGGTTTGAACACCATTTTCATATGCGGGCGCTACTCACGTGTGCGTTCGCTTCTGCACGCGAGCTCGGCGGGACGGGGAGCGTTTAAAAAAAATGATTTTTTCTTATTTATTTTACCTTTTATTTTTTATTACACTTAAAAAAAAAAAAAAAATTGTCACTTTTATTCCTCTTACAAGGAATGTAAACAGCCCTTGTAATAAAAAAAAAAAAGCATGACAGGACCTCTTAGATATGACATCTGGGGGGTCAAAAAGATCTCACATCTCATATTTACACTAAAATGCAAAAAAAAAAAAAAATTTGTCATTTAAAAAAAAAATGGCTCTTTAAGAGCAAAGGGCGGATGTGATGACGCTCCCGCCCTGCATTGTTATGGAGACGGGTGGGGGGGCCATCTTCCCCTCACTCATCTCCACACCCAGCAAGCGACCGAGCCCGATCGCCTCCAGTAAGCGTCGGAGGGAGCGGGAGCGCGGCGGGAGGGGCCCCTCTCCCGCCGCCGATAAAAGTGATCTTGCGGTGAATCCGCCGCAGAGACCACTTTCATCATGTAGCGGACCGCCCGCTGAAGAGGATACCGGGGTTATGGCAGCTAACTCCTGCCATAACGATATCCTCCTTCAAACAGCCAATGTAAAACTGCGGCGGGTGGTCCGTAAAAAAGATGACAATTTTTCTTTTTTTTTTTGTTTATTGTATTTTAGTGTAAATATGAGATATGAGGTCTTTTTGACCCCAGATCTCATATATAAGAGGTCCTGTCATGCTTTTTTTTCTATTACAAGGGATGTTTACATTCATTGTAATAGGAATAAAAGTCACTTTTTTTTTTTTTTTTTTAAAGTGTAAAAATAAAAGGTAAAAGAAAAAAAAAATGTTAAACGCGCCCGGTCCCACCTAGCTCGCGTGCAGAAGCGAACGCATAGGTGAGGGGCGCCCGTATATGAAAACGGTGTTCCAACCACACATGTGAGGCATCGCCGCGATCGGTAGAGCGAATGCGAGGCGCGGACAGTAACGGCGTGCCCACTGATAGGAATAGTGAGGGCCCTAAAAAGGGCCGAGGCGCAGAGTCTAAGGAACCGCCTGGTCTTCACCAGAGCTCCTGACGGTGGAGATGTTACGCTGCAGGCGGTCCCAGGTTGCGGTCCTCTGACTCACCACAGCTACTAAGAACATGCTTTCCCTATCCAATATAATCTAATGCTGTATCTATGCTTTCCCTATCCAATATAATCTAATGCTGTGTCTATCTATACTCTCCCTATACAATATAACCTAAAAAAATGCTCTCCTTAACCTTCCTGCTCGTATCTCTCATAAATTTCTGCTATAATCAGCTCAGCATCTCCCTATCACATCCTCCCTCCTCCATATCGCTTTCTACAATGAGCTTTTCTCCCAGTATCCCCTCTGCTTCCTCTCACACCTCCCCACCTCCCCACACACTAGAGACTAATCCTTCCCGTACGACAATTTCGTCTCCCGGCGGCCATTACAGTGTAGACAAACTGCTTTGAATAACAATAGGGCTCTGGCGGCCATTTTGCGGTAGATCACACGCAGTTGCCACCTATCGCAGGAGATGATTCCTATACAATAGAGAACAAACCCTCCTGTGAGTAGGGCTCCAGGCTGGGGGCCGCCATTTTCTGGTGGATAATATCGTCCACCCCGGGCTGAATTGTAAAATGGCCGCCGAGCTTTTTAGAAATAATGATTAAAAAATATTTAATGTGGCTAGATAATCCGTCAGATTTATCCTGGGATTGCTGCTGTGACAAATGCTTAAAAAAAGAAATATTAATACAGAGTTGTATGAAGGCATTATCAAGTATAAATATGTTTTAAATAAAATAAATAAATATAAATTCATAAATAAATAAGAGAAAATATAAATTAATATTTCAAAATATAACGCAGGTCCGTGTTTTAACATACAAAAATAAATAAATAAACAAAAGTGTCCAAAAAAAATTAATGCAGAGCTGTATGAAGGCATTATCAATTATAAATGTATTTCAACTATATAAATTCATAAATAAATAATAGAAAATATAAAAATTAATATTTCAAAACATAACGCAGGGCCATTTTTTAACATAAAAAAATAAATATACAAAAGTGTACAAAAAAAAATCAATACAGAGTTGTTTGAAGGCATTATCAATTATAATTATATTTAAATAAAATAAATAAATATAAATTCATTATTAAATAATAGAAAATATAAATGAATATTTTAAAACATAACACAGGACCGTGTTTTAACATAAAAAAATTAAACAAACAAAAGTGTTCAAAAATGTGTGTTTTTTGTGTGTGTGACTATATATGTTATTCCTAAAACCCTGTTCACACCCAGTGTAGCCTGAACATGCTTTTTACACGCTTTCGAAATGCGTGTTTCTCACACATTACACATTAGAGCAGCCCATTAACCACTTGCCGACCGCCGCATGACTATACACGTCCTTACTTTGAGGACAGATATCGTTGTTATGGCAGCAGCTGGCTGCCATAATTCCAGTATCCCCGTGTTTGGCCGGCAGTCGGCTACAAGATAAAAGTTGTCTCTGCGGCGGCCGGCGGATTCGCCGCAAGATCACTTTTATCGGCGGCGGGAGAGGGGACCCCCTCCCGCTGCGATCCGGTGCCCTCTGCCGCTTACCGGCGGAGGCAATCGGTTCCTTCCCGTGGCTGTGCATGGAGACGAGTGAGGGGAAGATGGCCCCCACCTGTCTCCATAACAATGCAGGCAGTGTTGCCAACCGTCAGTATTTTTACTGGCAGCCAGTAAAAAACGGGAACTTTTCTCCTGCCAGTAAATGCCAGTAAAAAAAAAATGGCTGTGATGCTTGGCTCGGAACTGCGCGTGCGCAGCTCGGGTCCGGAGCCGGCCGAGACCATCCGAGTGCCTGCTACAGTGTGTTCAGGCGGTACCGGCGGGGGGGGCGCATCTGGCGGAGGTGGTGCCTGAGCGTGTCGCTTGATGTCATGATGCAAGGGTGCGGAGCGGCCAGAGCCTCATTTGCAGGTCTGCGAGACAGGAGCAAGGCAAGCCGGAAGTGGGACTGTTAGTACTGTTTGAACTGAAGTGGACTGAAGAGACCACTTGGCATGGAGAGAGACTGTCACTGACTCAGGAGGGGGCATGTTGGTGATCTGTGCTACTGCTCAATTTCATGTGTGTGTGCCTTTCCATTCTAATTTCCTGCCCTCCTGAGTCCTGTCCCTGAGCCACTTACTTACTATATTGAAAATAAAATAAGAAATTTGCTGTAGGTATCTACCATAAATCATACTGATAATTGCATATTGCACTTATTTGTTGCCCAAATACTGAAATTTGTACTTAAAACTGTAATTTTTCTAACTTTTGGAAATGCCAGTAAAAACTTGGCTGTGCCAGTAAATTTTGGGTGTCGTGTCAGTAAATTTCAATCTGGTAGGTTGGCAACACTGAATGCAGGGCAGAAGCGACGTCAAAACGTCACTTCCGCCCATAGCTCTTAAAGGGACATTTTTTTAAATAATTTTTTTAGATGACAATTTTATCTTTTTTTTTTATTGCATTTTAGTGTAAATATGAGATCTGAGATCTTTTTGACCCCAGATCTCATATTTAAGAGGTCCTGTCATGCTTTTTTTCTATTACAAGAGATGTTTACATTCCTTGTAATAGGAATAAAAGTGACACAATTTTTATTTTTTTTAAAACAGTGTAAAAATAAAAAATAAAAGGTAAAATAAATACGGAATTTTTTTTTTTTTTTTTTTAAACGCACCCCGTCCCGTCAAGCTTGTGTGCAGAAGCGAACTCATTCGTGGAATGGCGACAAACTTTTACCCTTTTACCCTTTTACCCTTTTACCCTTTTACCCTTTTACCCTTTTTTACCCGACGTTTAAAAAATTCTACAGGTTGCATGTTTTGAGTTACAGAGGAGGTCTAGAGCTGGAATTATTGCTCTAGACCTCCTCTGTAACTTAAAACATGCAACCTGTAGAATTTTTTAAACGTCGGGTAAAAAAGGGTAAAAGGGTAAAAGTTTGTCGCCATTCCACGAACGGGTGCAATTTTGAAGCGTGACATGTTTAGTATAAATTTCCTCGGCGTAACATTATCTTTCACAATATAAAAAAAAAAAATGGGCTCACTTTACTGTTGTCTTATTTTTTAATTCAAAAAAGTGTTTTTTCTTTCAAAAAAAGTGCGCTTGTAAGACCGCTGCGCAAATACGGTGTGACAGAAAGTATTGCAACGACCGCCATTTTATTCTCTAGGGTGTTAGAAAAAAAATGTAAAATGTTTGAGGGTTCCAAGTAATTTTCTAGCAAAAAAAAATGTTGTAAATAGCGCTCCCAAAACGCCCTGCCCATTGCCATGAATGGGCAATGCTTCCAAAGTGCCTGAAAAGGGCTTCGGAAGCACTGCAAAACTGGACTTTTTACCTTGTTTTTAAGGTGAAAACTGCCCAGCTAGCGGCCGAAAAGCGCCACTAAAGAGCCGCAAAAATGAGCAGCGCTTTAGCACTAACAGCACAGGCACTCCAGTGTGAAAGGGGTCTTACTTTAACCATTTAAGGACCGAGCCTCTTTTTTAGATGTGTTGTTTACAAGTTAAAAACAGGTTATACATTATACATTTTTTTCCCTAACACCCTAGAGAATAAAATGGTGGTTGTTGCAATACTTTCTGTCACACCGTATTTGTGCAGCAGTCTTACAAGCGCACTTTTTTTGGAAAAAATACACTTTCTTGAATTAAAAAATAAGACAACAGTATAAAGTAAGCCCAATTTTTTTTATATTGTGAAAGATAATGTTACGCCGAGTAAATTGATACCCAACATGTCACGCTTCAAAATTGCGCCCGCCCGTGGAATGGCGACAAACTTTTACCCTTAAAAATCTCCACAGGCGACATTAAAAAAATTCTACAGGTTGTATGTTTTGAGTTACAGAGGAGTTCTAGGGCTAGAATTATTGCTCTCACTCTACCAATTGCGACGAGACCTCACATGTGTGGTTTGAACACCGTTTTCATATGCGGGCGCTACTCACGTATGCGTTCGCTTCTGCACGCAAGCTCGGCGGAACGGGGAGCGTTTAAAAATTTTAATTTTTTTTTTTTATTTATTTTACCTTTTTATTTTTTATTTTACACTGTTTTTTAAAAAAATAAAAAATGTGTCAATTTTATTCCTTTTACAAGGAATATAAACATCTCTTGTAATAGAAAAAAGCAAGACAGGACCTGTTAAATATGAGATCTGGGGTCAAAAAAGACCTCAGATCTCATATTTACACTAAAATGCAATAAAAAAAAAATTGTCAGTTTGTCATATCATATGTCATAGCGTAGGACCCACTGATAATGGGGTACTTTGACGCAGTAGGGGGCTTAAGCACTATATGGCCATATGATGTGACCAAATCCCCTTATTTTTGCTTATTTGCTGAATATGTTCAGTTGTTTTAAATAGCCTTGCCAGATTTAAATGTCATTTTTGTATGTGTGCGCTGTAATGTTTTGTTCTGTTTGTATGGTCTTATAGCTGCACCATCTTTAATTCATGTAATCAGCAGTATATCGCAGTCTTGGGACTTCTATCAGTGTCTGGTTAAAGCTTGTAGGAGTTTTCATTCTTCTCTATCTGTCCTATGGGGCTGCAGGCCCCAGACCCCCCACAATTACCGGCCAGCGTTATGAGGAAAAGGCCCTTGTCCCCATCAACATGTGGACAAGGTGCTTTGGGGGGGGGCAAAGCAGATAATCCCTCAGATTTATCCTGGGATTGCTGCTGTGAGAATGCTAAAAAAAAATCAGTACATAGTTGTATGAGGGCATTATCAATTATAAATATATTTAAAAAAATATACATTTATAAATAATAGAAAATATAAAACGGAAAATTTATATCAAATACTTACCGTAATTTTCCTTTCCTGATGGACTCCATGGCAGCCTACGTATGGGTTAATCCCGCCTCTCATACCTCATAGGACCCCACTCCCATAAATCTTTGCTTCTAGACAGAGACTGTGTTCCGTAACTTAGCCTACTCCAGCAACTGGGAGGGAACTCCTGCTGCCATGGAGTCCATCAGGAAAGGAAAATTACGGTAAGTATTTGATATAAATTTTCCGTTTTCCTGACAGACTCCATGGCAGCCTACGTATGGGAAATAACTAGCCATACACACCCGGGTGGGCAATTGCTGGTTAAAGAAAAAAAGGTTTAATTGGCATCATCAACAGATAATACGTGCAAACCAAAGTTAACCGTAGACAAAGAAGCCGGTTCTACACAATAGTGTGTCATAAAAGTGTTAATTGATGACCATGAGGCCGCTTTACAGATTACATCTGGAGACACATGTCGGGATGCTGCCCATGATGTAGAGACGCTCCTGGTAGAATGAGCGGTTACCGCCTCCGGAGGAGCCAAACCCTTAGACCTGTATGCCCATTGGATAGCTTGAACGATCCATGATGCGATGGTTCTGGAGGAAGCCCGTAAACCCTTGTTCTTGCCGTGAAAAAGCACAAACAGATAATCAGACTGGCGGAAAGAAGCTGTGGCTTCTAGGTATTGTTTCAGAACCTGCCCAACATCTAGAGGGTGAACATTAGAGTCCTCAGTGGATCTGAAAGTAGGGAGGACAATCTCCTGATTTTCATGGAAGATGGTTGTTACTTTAGGATTCGATCCTAACATGGGGATCAAGACTACCCGGTCTGGGAAGAAGGTAAGAAAAGGTTCTTTGTATCCTAGGGATCCAACTTCAGAAACTCTCTTGGCCGATGTTATGGCCACTAGAAAGACCACTTTGAGAGAAAGCTCTCTAATTGATGACTGATCCATATGCCGTATTTCCTTTTTTGAGAAGAAATCCAAGACGAGAGGGAGATCCCATTTAGAGAATCTTGGTCTTTTCTGAGGCCTAAGCCTTATTGCTCCCTTGAAGAACTGCCTAGTAAGGGGGTGTCTGGCCCATGATACGCCTGTGAAGGCTGAGATTGCCGAAACCTGGACCCGCAAGGAACTCACCGATAGGGACAGATCCAGGCCAGTTTGTAGAAAACCTAAAATGTCCTGAATCCTTGGATTACTACAGGATCCATTGGTGGAAATCACATAGTCCGCAAACTTCGCCCAAATCCTCTGATATACTCTGTTGGTGCCCGCTCTTCTGGCATTCAACAATGTAGCAATAGCTGTACTAGGACAACCTAGAGCTTCCAACCTTCTCCTCTCAACCACCAAGCCATCAGATGGAGCTGGGATGGGCAAGGGTGAAGAGACGCTCCCTGCAGCAGGAGATCTGGTCTGGACGGGAGAGGGACCGGTTCTCGGTAACTGAGCTGCATCAGGAGAGGAAACCATGGCCTGTTGGGCCAAAACGGAACCACTGCCAGTACCTCGACATTCTCCCACCTGAGCCTCGAGAGGAAACGAAGAATGACTGGAACTGGGGGAAAGGCATAGGCCCTGTGGAATTTCCACTGGTCCGTCAGGGCATCCACTCCGAAGGCCTGGGGACAGCGACACCTCGTGTAATATTTCCCCAGCTTGAAATTGCATGGGGATGCGAACAGATCCACTTCCGGCATCATCCCTAGAGACAGGAGCCAATCGAAAACTTCGGTGTGGAGGGACCACTCGTTGTTGTCCAGGGTGACTCTTGAAAGGAAGTCCGCTTGGACATTTTGAATTCCTGGAAGATAAACAGCGGATAGATTTGTTAAGTACATCTGGGCCCAGGACATGATCGGGCTTACTTCCCTCAGTAAGGCGAGACTGCGGGTGCCCCCCTGTCTCTTGATGTATGACACTGCGGTCGTGTTGTCCAGTCTCAGGAGAACTGAGGCTCCTGATATCAGATGGAGAAAAGCTTGAAGGGCACGGAAGGCAGCTCGGAGCTCCAGGACATTTGAGACTATCCCTTGGGATGGGAAGTCCCACCTGCCCTGGGCTATCTCCGTCAGACAGAGAGCGCCCCAACCTCTGTTGCTCGCATCCGTTGTCACTGTAATCCAGGAGACAGGAGCTATGGAGTGACAATTGAGGAGGTTTTTCCGTAGCAGCCACCAAGGGAGGCTCTCCCGCATGGAGGTGGTTACCCGCACCAGATGGTCTCGAGACCCTGGATCCCATTGCTGGAGAAAACCCTTCTGAAAGGGCCGCATTTTCCATTGCGCCCACTTCACCATGGGGGCTGTGGCTACCATAGTGCCGATTATTTTGAGACACTGAGAGGCTCTGAGGAGAGTTGCTGACAATGCTAGGCGAATTCTCTCTCGAATTACCGGAATCTTCTCCAAAGGAAGAGAGATGGTGCTCTCCACTGTGTTGAATAGGGCCCCGAGGAATACTAGAGTTTGTGTCGGAACTAGGTGACTTTTCTCCCTGTTCAATAGCCAACCGAACTCTGTCAGAGTAGATATGACTTGGTCCCGATGTGACAAAATCTGTTCCCTGTCCTGAGACAGTAGGAGTAGGTCGTCCAAGTAATGGTGTAACCGGATGCCTCTTACTCGGATTAGAGCAACTACCGCCAATAAGAGCTTCGAAAACACTCGAGGCGATGTTGTGAGCCCGAATGGGAGACAAGTGAATTGGAGATGCCTCTGGCCTACTGCGAATCGGAGATACCTCTGGAAATCTTTTGCGATCGGCACATGAAAGTAGGCGTCTTTCAGGTCTATGGAGACCAGCCAATCTCCTGGTTGAACTGTTTGTCGGATTGTCAGCAGGGTTTCCATCTTGAATTTTTCCTTCTTGATGAAGGAATTTAGATGTGTAAGGTCGATTACTGGCCTCCAAGAGCCACTCTTTTTGAGGACCATGAAAAGGGGGGAATAAATTCCAAGAAATTTTTCTTCTGATGGAACTTGAATGGCGGCCCCTTGGGCAATCAGGGATTCTGTATAAGATAGAAGAATTTGTCTTTTTTCTTCTGAGAGCGGAAGGACCGTAGGCACAAACCGGTGACTGGGTGGATTGGTGAAAACCCAAGTGTGACCTGAGGAGACCGTTTTGACGGTCCAGTAATCTTGAATCGAGGCTGCCCAGACGTGCTGATACCGGAGTAAACGAGCCCCTACTTGCACTACCTGGACAGGCATCGTATCAAAAGGACTTGGAAGTGTCCCGACCACTTGACGGGGCTGACTTTGAGGATTTTTGGCCTGAAGGCTGGCCTCTCCTCCAGTTTTTCCTAAACTCCCGACCAGGTCTGTAGCGACGAGCATCTCTAGCGCGTTCTGGTTCTTGTCTAGGTTGAGTCCTTCTTTGGTTAAGGATACGACGGTCCTGGGGTAAGAATCCTGACTTGCCCCCAGTAGCACGGGAGATAGCAGAATCCAATTTATTTCCGAAGAGAGAGGAGCCTTCGAAAGGAATCCTGCACCAGGCCTGTTTAGAGGCAGGGTCTGCAACCCATGGGCGTAACCAGAGGGCACGTTTTGCTGTAACTGATGAAAGCATGACACGTGCCACGAGGCGAATAATGTCGATGGATGCCTCTCCCAGGAAGACCGAAGCCAGTTTCAGCTCATGTATTGGAGAGCTCTTGAATAAGTCCTCAGACACACTTCCTAGAGCTGCACCCACATCATCCGTCCAGGACTCCATGGCTTTTGACAAAGCTGCGAGGGCCAGAGCCGGTTTACAAGCCATCCCTGCCGTGATATAGATACGTTTTAAGTCCGTATCAATCTTCCTCTCCAAACCATCCTTGAAAGAGACGGTATCCTCTAGAGGGAGCGTAACATGTCTCACCAGCCTCATGAGAGCTGCATCAACAAGGGGGGCTGATTCAAGATGTTTTACCTCATCATTCTTGAAAGGATACATCTTCGCAATCTTGGAAATTAAAGAGTTTTTCCTATCAACTTTACCCCATTCATCCAGGATAATTTCACCCAGTTCACCCAGGAAGGGGAAGTTCGGGCGATCCTTCTTAAGGTGTTTAAAGTATTTCCTCTGTTTAGAGGGTGCTTCTACTGGTTCCTCCCATCTCAATGCGTCTTTAACCGCCCTGACTAGTTGGGGAACCAGGGAAAAGTCAAAACCTGCACCAGGTTCAATTATCTCTGCTTCGCTGTCCGAGGAGCCGCTAAAAGAGAGACTATGATGAGATGGGCCTGGAACTTCGGACTCCATATCTTCAGCAACTGGAGTTATAACAGAAGGAGGAATTACTGCTCGGTCAAGATCTGCTTTATTAAGAGATTCCTGGACCACCTTCCTGACCAGAGCCTCCACTTGCTGGTCATCAGCACCTCTTTCCTTTGTGGCTCTTGAAAAGCACAACTCACAGAGAGATTTACCCTCTGGGACCTGAGTTTTACATCCCCAGCAAGCTTTCCTCTCAGGGCGGCTGGAATGGCGGGGGGAATGATGGCTAGATTTAGACCTTGACCCCTCTTTGCGGTGTCTGGAAGATGACCTAGTACGTCTAGAACCTGACGTAGACTGGTGATGATGAGACCTAGACTGGTCTTTTTCTTTATGTGCCGATAGCTGTGGTTCAGACCTAGAAGGGCTGAAGGGGAAGAAAATAATACCTTGTTCCTAAATAGTACTCCAAACAATACAGGCAGAATGAAAAATTTAAAAATACTTCATCCTACCTGCGGTGTAAGGGTTGGCCACTAGGGGGCGGTGAGACATCCATGGCGACAGAAACAAAGGACTGCAAACACAATCAATAAGAAACCAATAACTACCAATGTATACTTTCACTTTCTCTTTCCCCTATTTGGAGAAAGAGACCTAGACACAGGAAGGTACAACAAAGCTCCTTACCTCAGAAGCCAGAGAGATGGACACAGGGAAGCCGCTGCCTGAGCGAAAGAGCATCCCAAAGCATAGCTGTATGTGACAGCTATTTGAATCTGCCGCCTGTGATGACGTCATCGCGGCCACAGCGTCCCTGTGCAGTTGCCGTCATCGCGCGCAGACTGCGCAGGTGCGAACCAAGCCTCGATCTCAATCGAGACTTCGCAGCTGCGCAGTCGGAGCGGGGAAGCGGCGGACTGGAACGCAGATGCGTCCCAGCCGCCATGGCCATAGGAAAAGGCATTTCGGACAAAACAAACACACACAACAGGCTGCCAAAAAAAAATTCATAGACAGAAGTATACATTACCACGGCACCTGAGGGGATCCATCCTGGAATGGGAGCAAGAGGAGCGCTCACCGCACGACCGGGGTAATAATGAGGGAGGCCTCCCGCTAATAGCTGGGACGATTGGCCGAGATGCCGCTCCCCAGCCAATGGCCGGTATAATCAGCTCTTCAGGCATCAGAGTGAACCCCGTATGTCCGCCCTGCTAATAGCTGGGGACGCTGGACTCCAACAAGACACCGCCATCATCAAACACGTGCGAACCACCAGGACTGGATCCACAAAACTTCATAAGGTAAGAGATACACTTGGTCCTAGGAGGAGGACAAAAAAAGGAACACAGTCTCTGTCTAGAAGCAAAGATTTATGGGAGTGGGGTCCTATGAGGTATGAGAGGCGGGATTAACCCATACGTAGGCTGCCATGGAGTCTGTCAGGAAATGAATATTTCAAAACATAACACAGGACCATGATTTATAATTAAAAAATAAATGAACAAACATGTGCAAAAATGTGTATTTTTGTGTGTGTCTATATATGTTATTCCTAAAACCCCGCTTACACCCAGTGTAGCCTGAACATGCTTTTTACACACTTTTCTTATGCGTGTTTCTCACGCGTCACACATTAGTGCAGCTCATTTACTTTAATGGACTTCCCTGAGGGCGACAAACATGCCAAAGGAGCTCCCAGACCTTTTCAGGCATTGAGCTTTGTGCTTTTTTAGTTGCACATTATGCAGTGTGGAGAAATGAGCGTCTGCTGGCTGCATTTGGAGCGTCATTAAGGAATAATGGCACCGCCAGCGCAATGTGCGCTTTTCACACGTTCCCAGAACATGCAGATGTGAATACAGCCTAAAAATGGTAAGCAGGTGCTTGCGGGGAGTCATTGAATGTATTTCTGCCATTGTATTAATTGCAATGTGTAACTACTGTATCTGAACAAAGAACACTAGAAAGGAGATACGGGACTTTATCCACTTAAAGACCAGGCCTCTTTTTTAGATGTGTTGTTTACAAGTTAAAAACTCTTTTTTTTTTTTTTTTGCTAGAAAATTACTTAGAACCCCCAAACATTATACATTTTTTTCTAACACCCTAGAGAATAAAATGGCGGTGGTTGAAATACTTTCTGTCACAGCGTATTTGCGCAGGGGTCTTACAAGCGCACTTTTTGGAAAAAATACACTTTTTTGAATTAAAAAATAAGACAACAATAAAGTGAGCCCATTTTTTTTTATATTGTGAAAGATAATGATACGCCGAGTAAATTGATACTCAACATGTCACACTTCAAAATTGCGCCCGCTCGTGAAATGGCGACAAATTTTTACCCTTAAAAATCTCCATAGGCGACGTTTAAAAAATTCTACAGGTTGCATGTTTTGAGTTACAGAGGAGGTCTAGGACTAGAATTATTGCTCTCACTCTACCAATCGCGGCCATACCGCACATGTATGGTTTGAACACCGTTTTCATATACGTATGCGTTCGCTTCTGCACGCGAGCTCGGCGAGACGGGGAGCGTTTAAAGTTTTTTTTTTCTTATTTATTTTACCTTTTATTTTTTATTTTTACACTGTTTTTAAAAAAAAATAAAAAATGTGTCACTTTTATTCCTATTACAAGGAATGTAAACGTCCCTTGTAATAGAAAAAAGCATGACAGGACCTCTTAAATATGAGATCTGGGGTCAAAAAGATCTCAGATCTCATATTTACACTAAAATGCAATAAAGAAAATAAAAAGAAAATACAAATTGTCAGTTTGTCATATCATATGTCATAGTGTAGGACCCGCTGATAATGGGGTACTTTGACACAGTAATAGGCTTAAGCACTATATGGCCATATGATGTGACCAAATCCCCATGTTTTTGCTTATTTGCTGAATATGTTCAGTTGTTTTAAATAGCCTTGCAGGATTTAAATGTCACTTTTGTATGTGTGCGCTGTAATCTTTTGTTCTGTTTGCAATAAAACAGAAAAAAAAACACTTTCAATGGTATAGTTAACGAATAAAAAGGGGAATACTTTTTTATTCTTTACATACATGGTAATATAATGTATTGTATGTAGGAATTTAAATTTAAATGTACAAAGCCATCACCTATGCTTTTTTACCGGAGTGACTGGTATTTGCAATAAATAATAGTTGCATCCCATGTAGCATGCCCGCAGTCTCTGACCTTCCCCTGTATTATGTCTGCAGTCTCTGACCGTCTCTTGAATCATGTCTGCATTCTCTGACCATCTCCTGTAGTATGTCTGCAGTCTTTGACATTATGTCCGCAGTCTCTGACCATATCCTGTATTATGTCTGTAGTCTGTGACCATCTCCTGTAGTATGTCTGCAGTCTCTGACCATCCCCTGTATGTAGTCTCTGACCATCTCCTGTAGTCTGTCTGCAGTCTCTGACCATCTCTTGTATTAGGTCCACAGTCTCTGACGATCTCTTGTATTATGTCCACAGTCTCTGACCATCTCCTGCATAGCTGCCAACTGTCCCGGATTTCCCGGGACATTCCCGGGACTTGGACTTCATTCCCGGATTTGTTGTGTCCCGGGAAATGTCCCGAATTTGAATCCGCCGCCGCCACCACCGCCGCCGCCGCCGCTGCCGCTAGAGGTCGGCGGCCGGCGGAGCCATTTTGTTGAAGTTCAGGAAGACGGCTGGGGGGGGGCTAGACGAAGCTTCTGCGTCGCCGCCCACCCCCTGCCCCGCTCCGCCTCGGCCCGCCCCGCTCCGCCTCGCCCCGCCCCGCTCCGCCTCGCCCCGCTCCGCCTTGGCCCGCCTACCCCCCGCCCCGCTGCCAGTCTGATATGGAAAGGGGCGGGGGTTCTAGGTGGGGGGGAGCGCGCGCACCGCTGTGGGACACCTGAGGTGAGTGGGGGGGGGCACTGGGGACACCTGATGTGAGGGGGGGGCACTGGGGACACCTGATGTGAGGGGGGGCACTGGGGACACCTGATGTGAGTGGGGGGGGGCACTGGGGACACCTGATGTGAGTGGGGGGGCACTGGGGACTCCTGATGTGAGTGGGGGGGGCACTGGGGACACCTGATGTGAGGGGGGGGCACTGGGGACACCTGATGTGAGGGGGGGGCACTGGGGACACCTGATGTGAGGGGGGGCACTGGGGACACCTGATGTGAGGGGGGGGGCACTGGGGACTCCTAATGTGAGGGGGGGCTCCGCCGGGGACTCCTGATGTGAGGGGGGCTCCGCCGGGGACTCCTGATGTGAGGGGGGCTCCGCCGGGGACTCCTGATGTGAGGGGGGGCTCCGCCGGGGACTCCTGGTGTGAGGGGGGGCTCCGCCGGGGACTCCTGATGTGAGGGGGGGGCTCCGCCGGGGACACCTGATGTGAGGGGGAGCTCCGCCGGGGACATCTGATGCAAGGACGGACTCTGCTCGGACATCTGAAGCAAGGACGGACGGCTGGTGGCAGGCGACGTGGCAGGTGACACACTCGGGGATCCCACTGATTCTGCATTATGGTGAGTTGAATGATTTCATTTTATATTACAATGTAATAATAGAAATAATGCGCTTCAATCATCCTGACACCATAACAACCATGGTGCCGGATTGATTGAAGTGCTAACACCAGGTGTTTGGAGTATCTTTATCTGCTGATTGTTAAACTTTCTAGAATACACATATTTCTATTGTGTAGGATCTGGGGCTGCTGTCCCGTCATTTCCCTCTCTCTCCCCCTCTCTCCCCCTCTCCATCCCTCATTCATTTCAGACTCTAACCATACCCTCTAGAGCCACGCCCATTTAAGCCACGCCCACAATTTCACGTAAACCACGCCCATTTTTCGCCACAGCGCGCTTCGCGCGCCGCACTTATCTATTTTTGCTAGGCCACGCCTGCTGACGAATGCCCCGCCCCCTAATTATTGGACAGCTCCGCCTACAGCCACAAAAGTGTCCCACATTTTTTTTTTTACAATGTTGGCAACTATGCTCCTGTATTATGCCTGCAGTCTCTGACCAGTTCCAGTATTATGTCCGCAGTCTCTGACCATCTCTTGTATTATGTCCACAGTCTCTGACCATCTGCTGTAATAAGTCCACAGTCTATGACCATCTCCTGTAGTCTGTCTGCAGTCTCTGACCATCTCCTGTACCATGTCCTCAGTCTCTGACCATCTCCTGTACCATGTCTGCGGTCTCTGACCATCTCCTGTATTATGTCTGCAGTCTCTGACCATCTCCTGTATTTTGCCTGCAGTCTTTGACCAACTCTTTTAGTATGTCCACAGTTTGGCTACCTCCTGTTGTGTGACCAAAGCCTCTGATCATTTCTAGTCTGCAGTTTCTGACTATACTTGCAGCTCTCTGACTTGTTTCTATAGTGTTATACTAAATGTTATGGCTCCCTATGTCTAGAAGGTTCACCGGCTGTGCTTTGTGCTTAATGGTGTGTAGTAACTCAATGCAGCCATCCCTCAGAAGGTGGGAAATAGTAGACATAAGAAAAAAGTAAAAAATGTGAATAGCTGATTGTTGTGGGTTATATAGTAGAAGGCCGCACCTGATTGGATATAAATCTATGGAATAATAAGTTAAACCTAGGGTTGTCCCGATACCGATACTAGTATCGGTATCGGCACCGATACCTAGCATTTGCCCAAGTACTTGTACTCGGGCAAATGCTCCCGATGCTTCCCCCGATACCTGGAAGTCAGCAGCGATCGGCGCGTGGGGGAGTTACAAGATTCTCCCCCAGCGGCTGTCGGCTGCTTCAGTGACATACAGCGGTGATCGGTCACCGCTGACTGTCACTGCATCCTCCTCCATGCCCCCTCTGTTCCTCTGTCCCTCTCCGCTGCCCCCCTCCGTTCCTCTCTTCTTCTCTGTTCCCCTCCGCTGTCCCCTCCGTTCCTCTCTCCTTCTCTGTGCCTCTCCGCTGTCCCCTCCGTTCCTCTCTCCTTCTCTGTCCCCCTCCATTCCTCTCTCCTTCTCTGTCCCCCTCCGTTCCTCTCTCCTTCTCTGTGCCTCTCGGCTGTCCCCTCCGTTCCTCTCTCCTTCTCTGTCCCCCTCCATTCCTCTCTCCTTCTCTGTCCCCCTCCATTCCTCTCTCCTTCTCTGTCCCCCTCCGTTCCTCTCTCCTTCTCTGTGCCTCTCCGCTGTCCCCTCCGTTCCTCTCTCCTTCTCTGTTCCCCTCCGTTCCTCTCTCCTTCTCTGTGCCTCTCCGCTGTCCCCTCCGTTCCTCTCTCCTTCTCTGTCCCCCTCCGTTCTCCCCCTCCGTTCCGCCGTCCTCCTCCTCCTTCCTTTGTGAATGGACAGAGTCAGCTGACTCTGTCCATTCACAAAACTGAAACATTGTAATCTCCTGTGATTACAATGTGTCAGTTTATGAATGGAGAGGAGCCGCTGTCTTCTCTCCATTCATTCTCAGTGCAGCTGAGGCTGCAGAGAAAGAGACTGGGGAATCTCTATCCTCGGTCTCTTTCTCTGTCTCAAGGGGGAGATATCAGAGGTCTGTTAAGACCCCTGATATCTCACCAAAGCCCCCCAACAGGGCTGATTAAAAAAAAAAATATATCTATAGTGCAATAAAGAATAAAAAAAAAATTATTGTTAAAAATTGTAAATTAAAAAAAAAAACCCCCACACACAAACACCGTTCACCCCCCCCCCCCCCAAAAAAAAAAAAAGCCCTGTTAAAAAAAAAAAAAAAAAAAACACTGTCACGTGACATAAAAAAAAAGTATCGGTATTCGGTATCGGCGAGTACTTGAAAAAAAGTATCGGTACTTGTACTCGGTCCTAAAAAAGTGGTATCGGGACAACTCTAGTTAAACCTTTGCAATACCTATCTATTAGTAAATCTAAATGTGATTGTACAATCAGTTTGTAACACATGTGATCAGCTTTACTAATCTTAGTACATTGCTGCATGCCCTATTATATAAAGGCCCATATGTTATGTATCTTCATAAGTAGTATAATTTTCCCCACAATCTTTAATGTGGAACTAAAATTACACAAAAAAAATTGCACAAAGCTCCTTCTCTTGCTCCAGGTGTAGGTAGGGTTGCCACCTCATCCATTTTAAACTAAAACACCTTTGAATTACACAGGTTCTGAGGCAAATTTAATTCAGATAAGGCACCAAGTGAGTTTAATTACCATCTTAATCAGCCACAGAACCTGTGTAATCAATACTGTATGTGTTCCGTTTTAAAGGGATGAGGTGGCAACCCTACAGTAGGTGTAGGCCTCGGGTAAACAGGGTGTCTGTTTAGTCTCTCTGAACAACTTTTCTTAAGGACAAGGCCTATTTCTGACACCTGTTGTTTACAAGTTAAAATCCTTTCTTTTTGCTAGAAAATTACGTAGAACCCCCAAACATTATATATTTTTTTGTAGCAGACCCCCTAGGGAATAAAATGGAGATCATTGCAATACTTTATGTCGCATCGTATTTGTGCAGCGATCTTATAAACACAGTTTTTTTTTTTTTTAAATATACACTTTTTTGAACTAAAAAATAAGAAAACAGTAAGTGCCGGTTCACACAGGGGCGGCACGACTTGCAGGTCGCCTCAGCGAGGCGACCTGCAAACGACTTCCGAGGCGACTTGCAAAACGACTTCTGTATAGAAGTCTATGCAAGTCGCCCCCAAAGTAGTACAGGAACCTTTTTCTAAGTCGGAGCGACTTGCGTCGCTCCTATTAGAATGGTTCCGTAGCACAGAACGGGAGGCGACTTGTCAGGCGACTAGGTCGCCTGACAAGTCGCCCCTATGTGAACCGAGCCTAAAGTTTGCCCAGTTTATTTCTATGATGTGAAAGATAATGTTCCGCCGAGTAAACTGATACCTAACATTTCATGCTTCAAAATTGCGCCCGCTCTTGGAATGGCGAGAAACTTTTGCACTTAAAAATCTCCATAGAAGACGCTTAAAAATTTCTACAGGTTACCAGTTTTGAGTTACAGAGGAGGTCTTTAGCTAGAATTATTGATCTCACTGTAAAGATATAGGCCAGGAGCTGCAGGCGCAGCTTAACCACTTTATTACCGGGCATTTTCACCCTCTTCCTGCCCAAGCTAATTTTCAGTTTTCAGCGCTGTCGCAATTTGAATGACAATTGCACGGTCATGCAACACTGTACCCAAATTAAATTTTTATCATTTTTTTCCCCACAAATAGAGCTTTATTTTGGTGGTATTTTATCATCTCCGCAGCTTTTATTTTTTGCGCTATAAACAAAAGAAGTGCGACAAGTTTGAAAAAAAAAAAAAAACACAATATTTTTTACTATTTGCTATAATAAATATCCCAATTTAAAAAAAAAAAAAAAAAAAAAATGTTTTCCTCATTTTCGGCCAATATGTATTCTTCTACATATTTTTGGTAAAAAAAATCGCAATAAGCGTATATTGATTGGTTTGCGCACAAGTTATAGTGTCTACAAAATAGGGGATAGTTTTATGGCATTTTTATCTTTTTTTTTTTTTTACTAGTAATGGCGGCGATCTGCAATTTTTATCGGGACTGCGACATTATGGCGGACACATCAGACACTTTTCACACATTTTTGGAACCATTGGCATTTATACAGCGATCAGTGCTATAAAAATGCATTGATTACTGTAAAAATGTCACTGGCAGGGAAGGGGTTAACACCAGGGGACGATCAAGGTGTTACCTCAGTGTGTTTCTAATTGTGGGGGGAGGGGACCGACCTAGAGGAAGTGACGGGTCGTGGTTCCTAGCTTTTAGCTAGATCTGTCACTCATCACAGAACAGGGATTTGTGTGTTTACACACACACACGTCCCTGTTCTGCCTCTCGTGTCGCTTGTGGCCAGCGGTCATCGCTACCGTCTGCCACGAGCATCGGCGCCCCTGCAGTGCAGCGGGCACGTGTGCGCGCCTCCGGCTGTATAGTGATTGGTTTGTGCAAAAGTTATAGTGTCTACAAAATAAGGGATAGTTTTATGTCATATTTATTTATTTATTTTTTTTACTAGTAATGGCGGCGATCTGCGATTTTTATCGTGACTGTGACATTGCAGGGGGACATATCAGACACTTTTGATACCATTTTGGGACCATTCACATTTATACAGCGATCAGTGCTATATAAGTGCTAAATAAGAGAATAAAAGGGCTGCTATGGCCATTTAAACCCAAAGAAAGATGTTTGGTCTGCATTATTATAGTTTTTTAAGGGAGTCGTAAGTAGTAGTAAGGGTAATTGGGTAAGTGGCACAGCAGTCGTAACATGGACAATACCGCAGTCATGATCGCGGCGACACCTCACGTGTGTTGTTTGAACACCATTTATATATGCGGAAACGACTTGCTTCTGCGCGTGAGCTCGGAGGGACGGGACACTTTTAAAATAAAATCTCATTTATTTTCCTTTTTATTTTTTATTTTTACACTGTCCCTTAAAAAAAAATAAAAAATTGGGTCACTTTTATTCCTATTACAAGGAATGTAAACATTCCTTGTAATAGAAAAAAAAACATCATTAGATTGTAAGCTAGTTGAGGGCAGGGACTGAATGTACAACCTATTTTTAAAGCGCTGCATAAATTGATGGCGCTATATAAGTCCCTGTAATAATAATAATAAATAAATGACAGGGCCTCTTTAATATGAGATCTGGGGTCAAAAATACCTCGGACTTCACATTTACACTTAAAAGCAATAAAAAAAAAAAAAATGTCCTTTTTTTTTTCCTTTCAATAAAATAAAATTGTCCTTTTTAAGGCCGGAGGGCGGAAGTGACATTTGACATTGCTTCGGTCCTCCAAGGGCATAGAGTCGAGTGGGGCTATCATGCCCTCACTCTACTTCCTGCCCATCCTTCCCGGTGATCGGATCATTTCCGCCGCTTCTAACGGCTCCAGTAAGTGGCCGAGAAGCCCAGGAGGTGGCGGAGGGGGGTGCACCACTCTCGCCGCACATAAAAGTGATCTTGTGGCGAATCCGACGCTCAGACCACTTTTATGTGAAAGAGGCGCATAAAAGTGATCTTGTGGCGAATCCTCCGCTGAGACCACTTTTATGTGAAAGAGGACCGCCAGACGTGAATAAAAACACTGGGCCTATGGCGGCTAAAACATCGACGTATATTCATGGTGGGCGGGCCAAGTGGTTAAAAGATACTTTAACTGCTGGGTATTACACACTTGTTTTAGGTGCTTTGTGTGTTAATGGATTCCACTGGAAGAATATTAATTTATTTATTCTGGTCAATGGAAAATGCATTAAACCCAATATTTTTATGCGCTAGGTGCAATAGAATATTATTTGGTTGTCTGCGGGCTGGTCGGTAAGTTAAGCTTTGTTTTTTCCCTTGGATTTATCCTTGGCCTTGTTTGTAGCAATAGAATATTTGACTAGAAACCAATGTGAAATTCCACCTTGAAAAGTAAAGGATATGTTCACCTTTGGGAACATTTTTAGGGTGTAACGTGTAACATGTTCCCAATGCTGCAACGCCTCCCCGGTCTGCTGCATCTAGTGACAGCAAGCGCGGGATCTTCTCCCCCACTCGCTGTCACTATTTTAAAATAAACTCTCTGCCTGCCCGGGCCATGTCATTCATTCATTCACAGAGCTCTGTGAATGGGAAACTACAAGTACACAGCCTTTGCGGCTAGCCAACAGGCTAGTAATGTTCAATGAATCACCATGGCACTGTTGACTACTGTACAACTGTACTGTCCAACTACTCTGGTAGTCCATCGTCTCTTCCTGTCACTGTGTATCTGCCTGCCCGTATGAGGTACGAGCAGACAGATACACTGACAGTCTGCAGGAGTCCTGCATGGCACCCACGTTCTGCTGATTACGGGTGCAATGCTTTCCTGACTCCTAGTAAGAAAAAAAAAAAAAAATCCACATTTTTTACCTGCAAAAAGATGTGCATTTATTTTTATTTTTTTTTAAAACGTGAACTTATCCTTTAACCACTACAGCACCGGAAGAATTTACCCCCTTCCTGACCAGACCATTTTCTACGGAGCGCTACTGCGTCGCTTTAACTGACAATTGAGCGGTCGTGCGATGTTATACTGAAACAAAATTTATGTTGTTTTTTTTCCCCACAAATGGAGCTTTCTTTTGGGGGTATTTGATCACCTGTGCAGTTTTTATTTGTTGCACTATAAACGAAAAAAGAGCGACAATTTTGAAAAAAACCCCAAATATTTTGTACTTTTTGCTATAATAAATATCCCCGCCCCCAAAAAAAGTCTTCATCAGTTTAGGCCGATATGTATTCTTCTACATAGTTTTGCTAAAAAAATCGCAATAAGCGTATATTGATTGGTTTGCGCAAAAGTTATATCGTCTACAAAGTAGGGGATAGATTTATGTCATTTTTATTATTTTTTTTTTTTTTTACTAGTAGTGGTGGCGATCTGCCATTTTTATCGGGACTCCGACTTTGCGGCAGACAGATCGGACACTTTTTTGGAACCACTGACATTTATAGAGCGATCAGAGCTAAAAATAGCCACTGATTACTGTATAAATGTCACTGGCAGGGAAGGGTTAACACTAGGGGGGGATCAAGGGGTTAACTATGTTCCTTAGGTGTGTTTCCAACTGTGTGGTGGGAATGGGACTGACTGGGGGAGGAGACATATCGTTGTTCCTACTTAGTAGGAACACAAAATCTGTCTCTCCTCCCCTGACAGAACGGGGATTTGTGTGTTTACACACAAGTAAAATTTGTCCTATTTTGGTCTCCTGCAGGCTTTTTCCCAGCAACACAACTGGTCCCTCTTCGCTGCTTTCCAATGACATCATGTAAGTGAGGACAGCAAGGACCTCTCCACCTCCTGAAAGGGTGGAGCAAAGGAATGGAGAGTGAGGAGTAAAGCCCGCGCACCAGGGACCTCCTAATTTTTTTTTTCTTCAGCCCGCTGGGTTCAGGGTGTAACATATTACAAATCCACCAGCCCCTGCACCACAAAGGGAAAGTTTTTTTTTTCTACGGTATCCTCCCCCCCTCCAGTGCCACATTTGGCACTTTTTGTGGAGGAGGAGGTAGTGGGTACCTGGTTTTGACTTGTTTTTTTTTTTAATACTTTTTTTTCATAAGTCTGCAATAACAAAATGAATAATATCACATTTCATAATTTTCCAAGTCATTTGTTATATTAATCAATGCAAACCAAAAAAAAAAAGAAAAAACCAAAACCAAAAAGAAAATTCAAAAAGAGTAGAGACAGCTAATTACCCTGACTGCAGCACCCTCCTCCCCTACTTCTAATGTCCATCAATCAATGTCCTCTTCTAACTATGCCCCTCTTATACGTTATTAATTTCCACTAAGAATCAATGGTGAATTCAGCCATCTATACCAAATCTTATGATATTTCTGAGGTGTTCCTCTATGCTCATATGTTAATTTCTCATATGAAAGTATTTGGTTTATCGCTTTAAGCCATTGATCCCTTGAGAGTGGTATTTGTTGCATCCACCTAAGCACAATTTGCTTGCGTGCCATGAATAGAGTTTCCTGTAGGCAAGTCTTGGTATATCCAAGTCCACTTCTGGTTCTCAACCAGCCCTAGCAGGCAAGTTTCCAAAGTGAATGGGATGCGGTCTCCCAGCACTTTTAATAATATATCCAAGACCTGTCTACAGTATCTACTACTACCCGGGCAAGACCACATTAGATGCACAAAATCAGCCCCTGGTTGCTCCCACTTCTGGTCAGATCGCAGCGGCAATCTGTATTGAAGTTCAGCCCCCTTCTCCTTCCCCCTGCAGCCTTCTGGGACACATCACAGGTCCCAGAAGACTGCAGGACCATTCACAAAGCACAGCGTAGTTCGCGCATGCGCAGTAGGCAACCAGCTGGGATTTCGCAAGTCTTCACTGCTGGTTTCACTTAGTTAAGATGCCAGCGCCTAGACCCGAAGCTGACTGAAGAATTAGCTCGGTTAAGGACATTGCGGGATCCCCGGACAGGCAAGTGTTCTTTAACAGTTCATTGGCACCTGCACGCTCTCGCAAGGGCAGCACATTTACCTGCGGTGCGGTGCACAGGACATTCTTTTCCTGCACTGGGTTTTGGTATGAACCAGCCCTAATACATGCTTAGGGAAGGATCAGCTTTCTGTGCCAAGTTCGGCAACCATGTGTATAACCCACTGCCAACCTTATACACAATTTTACCTTTTATGTAGGAAGTGAAGGATCATTAATGTAACGGAGAGCAGTGTCTAATGAATATGCGCCAAGATTCTGCTCTATCCTGGTTCTCCTCCTACCTATCACAGCGCTCCTTCAGCGTTACCTACCTCTGTCTCCTCCTCTCCATTCCCCCTTTCTGTGGGGGTCCCCCAACGCTCTGTTCTTGGACCCCTTCTCTTCTCTATCTACACCCTCCTCCCTTGGTCACTTGATTACCGGCCAAGTCTTCCAATATCATCTATACGCCGATGACACCCAAGTCTATCTGTCTACTCCTTACATCGCTCCTTCAGTCTCCTCTCGCATTACTAACTTACTAACTGACATATCAGCATGGATGTTGCACCACTTCCTTAACCACTTCAGCCCCGGAAGGTTTTACCCCCTTCCTGACCAGAGCACTTTTTACAATTCGGCACTGCGTCGCTTTAACTGCTAATTGCGCGGTCATGCAATGCTGTACCCAAACAAAATTTGCGTCCTTTTCTTCCCACAAATAGAGCTTTCTTTTGATGGTATTTGATCACCTCTGCTGTTTTTATTTTTTGCACTATACACGGAAAAAGACCGAAAATTTTGAAAAAAAATTATATTTTCTACTTTTTGTTCTAAAAAAAATCCAATAAACTCAATTTTAGTCATACATTTAGGCCAAAATGTATTCGGCCACATGTCTTTGGTAGAAAAAATGTCAATAAGTGTATATTTATTGGTTTGCGCAAAAGTTATAGCGCCTACAAACTAGGGTACATTTTCTGGAATTTACACAGCCTTTAATTTATGACTGCCTATGTCGTTTCTTGAGGTGCTAAAATGGCAGGGCAGTACAAAACCCCCACAAATGACCCCATTTTGGAAAGTAGACACCCCAAGGAATTTGTTGAGAGGCATGTTGAGCCCATTGAATATTCATTTTTTTTGTCCCAAGTGATTGAATAATGACAAAAAAAAAAAATTACAAAAAGTTGTCACTAAATGATATATTGCTCACACAGGCCATGGGCATATGTGGAATTGCACCCCAAAATACATTTAGCTGCTTCTCCCGAGTATGGGGATACCACATGTGTGGGACTTTTTGGGAGCCTAGCCGCGTACGGGGCCCCGAAAACCAATCACTGCCTTCAGGATTTCTAAGGGCGTACATTTTTGATTTTACTCCTCACTACCTATCACAGTTTTGAAGGCCATAAAATGCCCAGATGGCATAAAACCCGCCCAAATGACCCCATTTTGGAAAGTAGACACCCCAAGCTATTTGCTTTGAGGCATGGTGAGTATTTTGCAGCTCTCATTTGTTTTTGAAAATAAAGAAAGACGAGAAAAAAAATTTTTTTTTTTCTTTTTTCAATTTTCAAAACTTTGTGACAAAAAGTGAGGTCTGCAAAATACTCACTATACCTCTCATCAAATAGCTTGGGGTGTCTACTTTCCAAAATGGGGTCATTTGGGGGGGTTTTTTGCCACCTGGGCATTCCATGGCCTCCGAGACTGTGATAGGCAGTGAAGAGTGAAATCAAAAATTTACGGCCTTAGAAAGCCTGAAGGCGGTGCTTGGTTTTTGGGGTCCCGTACGCGGCTAGGCTCCCAAAAAGTCTAATACATGTGGTATCCCCGTACTCAGGAGAAGCAACAGAATGTATTTTGGGGTGTGATTTCACAAATCCCCATGGCGTGTTTGAGCAATATATCATTTAGTGACAACTTTGCGCAAAAAAAAAAAAAAAAAAAATTGTCTCTTTCCCGCAACTTGTGTCACAATATAAAATATTCCATGGACTCGACATGCCTCTCAGCAAATAGCTTGGGGTGTCTACTTTCCAAAATGGGGTCATTTGGGGGGGGTTGAACTGTCCTGGCATTTTATGCACAACATCTAGAAGCTTATGTCACACATCACCCACTCTTCTAACCACTTGAAGACAAAGCCCTTTCTGACACTTTTTGATTACATAAAAAAATAAATTTTTTTTGCAAGAAAATTACTTTGAACCCCCAAACATTATATATTTTTTTAAAGCAAATGCCCTACAGATTAAAATGGTGGGTGTTTCATTTTTTTTTTCACACAGTATTTGCGCAGCGATTTTTCAAACGCATTTTTTGGGGAAAAAACACACTTTTTTAAATTTTAATGCACTAAAACACACTATATTGCCCAAATGTTTGATGAAATAAAAAAGATGATCTTAGGCCGAGTACATGGATACCAAACATGACATGCTTTAAAATTGCGCACAAACGTGCAGTGGCGACAAACTAAATACATTTTTAAAAGCCTTTAAAAGCCTTTACAGGTTACCATTTTAGATTTACAGAGGAGGTCTACTGCTAAAATTACTGCCCTCGATCTGACGTTCGCGGTGATACCTCACATGCATGGTGCAATTGCTGTTTACATTTGACGCCAGACCGACGCTTGCGTTCGCCTTAGCGCGAGAGCAGGGGGGACAGGGGTGCTTTTTTTTTTTTTTTTTTTTTTTTCTTTATTATTATTATTTTTTTATCTTATTTTTAAACTGTTCCTTTCATTTTTTTTTTTTTTAAATCATTTTTATTGTTATCTCAGGGAATGTAAATATCCCCTATCATAGCAATAGGTAGTGACAGGTACTCTTTTTTGCAAAAATTGGGGTCTATTAGACCCTAGATTTCTCCTCTGCCCTCAAAGCATCTGACCACACCAAGATCGGTGTGATAAAATGCTTTCCCAATTTCCCAATGGCGCTGTTTACATCCGGCGAAATCTAAGTCATAAAATGCTCGTAGCTTCCGGTTTCTTAGGCCATAGAGATGTTTGGAGCCACTCTGGTCTCTGATCAGCTCTATGGTCAGCTGGCTGAATCACCGGCTGCATTCTCAGGTTCCCTGTTGAGACAGGAGAGCCAGAGAAAAACACGGAAGACGTTGGGGGGGGGGGGGCATTCCCTCCCACTGCTTGTAAAAGCAGTCTAGAGGCTAATTAGCTGCTAGGATTGCTTTTACATGAAAGCCAATCGCTGGCTGAAAAGAATGATACCAAGATGATACCTAAACCTGCAGGCATCATTCTGGTATAACCACTCAAAGTCGTGAATGGTTAACAATAAAGCACAGTAAACGGTAAGGTATAAAAAATTGCATATCTGAAAAGCAAGCATGATAAAACATAACAACAATAAAACATTGCAGAATAGAATACAGTAAAAAAGAGCAGAACAATAGAGAGAGAATAGAGAGAGAGAGAACAATAAAACGACAACTATTTTTTTTTTATTTTATATTTTTGTTTGTGTTTTTTTTTTTTTTTTACACTTTTTTTTTGTAACTAACTTTTATAACTGTAACCGGTTCCAGGTTCGGGTCTCTCAAAATGCGATGGCATCTTGGGAGACCCTGTGAAAGTGTGTCCTAGTCTGTGCAATGCTGTACCCTACGCTAATACTCAACTAGTGAATGGTAGCGTTCAAAACATTCACCAATGCAAAGACCAGGATTGTCAGGACAGGAGGGACAATAATAGCGGGTGTCATGCCTATATCCACGCTTGCTGCAGACACAACATCTTTTTTGGGGGGGTTCGTTGGGTAGGGGTACTCGGGAGGACATAAAGAAAATGCCTCTCATGCAGCCGACTGCATTTGGTTGGGGATGTGAATGGGGGAAGTACGGGCACTGCAGAAGCGGTGGGTTCCCAATTAGGATTGGCGAATGCAGCAGGAAGGGCATTATGGACACGACGGGCCTGTGTTTGTCTTCTTGGTGGCAGCGGGACACTATTTGTGCTTGCCACCTCACCAGCTTGAACTGCACTTATGGGACTCGCCACGTCACCAAGTGTTACTGCAGTGCTGGTTTGACTACGACCGGGGTGTACTAGGCTGCTGGTGCTTGCCAGTTCACCAAAACGCTACCAAAAAAACTGTTAGCGATCGCAGGGATCAGGCCTGACTCTGCGAACGCTGCAGTTATGCATTTAGTGTTTTGTAAGTGTCAGTGATCGATCGATACTGCACTTGGGTGGGCTGGGCTGGGCCGGGCGGAGGGGCAAAACGCAGGTGCTAGCAGGTATCTGGGCTGATCCCGCTAACACTGCGTTTGTGGGAACCCTAAACTGCTGGGGACACTAGTATAGATCTGATCAGATATTGATCCGATCAGATACTATACCACTAAGGGAGGTGTACGGTGCGTGCGTGGGTGTTAGCGGTACTGGCGCTAACCTGACACTGCCTGGGGCTGGTGCTTGCCAGTTCACCAAAACGCTACCAAAAAAACTGTTAGCGATCGCAGGGATCAGGCCTGACTCTGTGAACGCTGCAGTTATGCGTTTAGTGTTTTGTAAGTGACAGTGATCGATCGATACTGCACTTGGGCTGGGCTGGGCGGAGGGGAAGAACGCAGGTGCTAGCGGGTATCTGGGCTGATCCCGCTAACACTGCGTTTTTGGGAACCCTAAACTGCTGGGGACACTAGTATAGATCTGATCGGATCAGATATTGATCCGTACAGATACTATACCACTAAGGGAGGCGTATGCTGCGTGCGTGGGTGTTAGCGGTACTGGCGCTAATCTGACGCTGCCTGGGGCGACGCATATCACCGCCGGGCGATCAGGGGGCTAAACCTTTATTCGGTAATAAACGGCGGGTCCCCTGACACTATAAAAAATAAACGAACTAACCAGCGTCACCCGTAACAGTTATACGGTGATCAGTGGTGAAAGGGTTAACTAGGGGGCAATCAAGGGGTTAAAACATTTATTAGATAGTATATGGGGGTCCCTGTCACTATAAAACGCTGACGGCAAACCTAAATATTTACGTTCCTAACTAGCGTCACCAGTGACACTAATACAGCGATCAGAAAAATGATCGCTTAGTGACACTGGTGACAGGGGGTGATCAAGGGGTTAAAACTTTATTAGGGGGGGTTAGGGGGGTATCCTAGACCTAAAGGGGGGTAATACTCACTGCCCTAACACTGTAACTGTCACAAACTGACACCAATACAGTAATCAGAAAAAAAAAAAAAAAATACTGCTTGCTGTCAGTTTGTGACAGGGGGGGGGGGTGATTGGGGGGGGATCGGGGGTGTAAAGTATGCCTGGCATGTTCTACTGTGTGTGTGTTGTGCACTTACATGTCTTCTCTCCTCGGCGCTGGGACGGAAACTGCCAAGCCGAGGAGAGATGACATCACATCCTCTGCCTGTGTGAAACTACACACAGGCAGGGGAGGATTCCGATTGGCTGGGAGCGATCGCGAGGGGGGGGCCACGATCGGATGGTCTCCCCCTCGCCTCCCGACGCTCCCAGTCAAATGCCGACCGCCGCTGGCACCGGGGGGGGTCCGATCGGACCCCCCGCCCGCGGGAGGCAGATCACGTACAGGTACGTGATTCTGCCTGCCCGTGCCATTCTGCCGACGTATATATACGTTAGGCGGTCAGCAAGTGGTTAAAGGAAATCTGCCCACCCGTGTCCCCCTCCATGACTTTTCCATCAAAATCAATAATGCAATCATCAATCCCTTCCCTCATGCCAGGGTACTAGGTGTAATCCTAGACTCTGACCTGTCCTTTCAGCCCCAAGTCCAATCGTTGTCAAAAGCTTGTAGAATTCACCTCCATAACATCTCTAAAATACGCCCCTTTTTAACAAATAAAACCACCAAGCTCCTCATTCACTCCCTTGTTGTCTCTCGCCTTGACTATTGCAACCCCCTTCTCATTGTCCTACCTCTCCATAGGCTATCCCCTCTTCATTCTATCATGAATGGTCCTGCCAGACTTATCCACCTTCCCAACCGCTCAGTGTCTGCCAACCCTCTCCTCCAATCCCTATTGCCCAGCGAATTAAGTTCAAAATATTAACCACAACATACAAAGCCATTCACAACTCTGCCCCGAGCTACATCACCAATCTGGTCTCCAGATATCACCCAAACCGTCCTCTCCGCTCTTCTCAAGACCTCATACTCTCAAGCTCCCTTGTCTCCTCCTCCCATGCTCATCTCCAGGACTTCTCCAGAGCCTCTCCCATCCTTTGGAACTCTCTACCTCAATTTGTCTGGCTATCTCCTACCTTGGCTGCCTTCAGATGATCCCTGAAAACTCATCTCTTCAGGGAAGCCTATCACACCTCCAACTTATCTTTTACCACTTCCATCAGCTCATTCCCCAGAGTCACAACCTTTTGTACCACCTGCCCCACCCGATTGTAAGCTCTTCTGAGCAGGGCCCTCTTAACCCTCTTGTATTTTATTGTATTGTAACTGTATTCTCACTTTTATTTTGTAAAGCACTGCGCAAACTGTTGGTGCTATATAATAATAAAAATAATAATAAGATGCACATTCCAGACTGGTTTTTATATTTGCCCGGAGGTCTTTAATTGTATTACAAATGTAAAATTTACAGAATACACATTAAGGAAAGGCAGCAGCAATATGGGAGGAAAAATGGAGGATGAGCGATCTATGATGATGTCATCGACCTATACTCAGCAGAGCCCACAATCAAGATGATCCAGTAGGTAATAAGGCATCAGCATTTATGGAGAGGTGGAATCTTCACTTACAGAAATATAAAGGAAAACTATCACAAAAAAAAAAAAAACATTAAAATAATGGTTTAGGCCTAATCATTTTAGTACAACTAATTAATGCAGTTAAAAAACCATATATGGCAAAATGTTATTTATAAAAAGCTCTACTTAAAAAAACAAAACAAAACAAAACAAAAAAACAAAAAAAAAAAAACAAAAAACAAAACAAAACAAAAAAAAATATATATATATATATATATTAGGTGTTTTATAAATGTCTTTTTTTAATAGTTTGATTGTTTGTTAATAGAGGATGAACATGAAAGACATTATCAATATACACTCATATAGTGCCAGCCCAACAATGTTCTGTGTAAGCGCTGCCTTAGAACCTGAAAAAAAGGGAAAAAGAATATTCATACATTTAGAAGGAACTTAAACCAAAAATGCTGCTTAATTAATTTTTATTAATCAATGCAAACTCCCCCATCCATCCATCCATCCATCCATGTCTCCAGGCTTTATTTTGCTGAGAAATCACGGCGCGCATGCGCACTGGAACCTGTTCGGCCGGTCCGGATGACGTCACGTCAGCGGCGCCGATTTGCTGAGTACAGACGGGACGTGCATTTAAATAAGACCACGTCCTGCATGGTGTACAGCTGATATCACTGACGGTTGGGTCGGAACGCTCTGCCCTCATGGTCCAGGTACTATTTGGTCCATTTGCAAGGATTACATCCTCATTTTGATTTTCCCTACTTATGTAGACTATCTTTTCTCCTGATTATGTAACGTATTAGTCCTTGGTCCTCTCCTTACCGGTGTATACACTTTTATACTTCAGGTAGACTATATCCCACTGCAAACACATTCGGGTTGAATGGTGTCGGATGATCCATATATATGGCTTAGGCTCCCTTTGGATCCCTTTTCACCCACGGACATCTGCTAACCAGCAATGTCCATAGGATTAGCCTCTACCCTCATACTTTCCAGTATACAGAGTATCCCAAAACAAAGTCGTCATGCCGGTGAGTGTTCTATCATGGATGAGCTACTTAGATCACCTTTACTATCGACTATTAATTACTCTCTCTATATATATTTTTTTAGGTAATGTGAATATACACAACTACTTTGGACCATAGATTACGTATGCTACTTAGTCCTGTTCCACCGTCGTTTCTATTAATGCAGGTGCATTCTTACTTTTAACCACTATAGTAAGTACCTTAAGTGTTTCCCCCCCGCCTCCTCCCTCCCCCTTCCCCCCCCCCCCCCTTCCCCACCTTTCTCCCCCTCCCCTTCTTCAGATACATGTATGTCTTCCAATTGGATCTTCACCTGTGATGTCCTCTTTCTCTTACTCCCCCATTCATACGATAATAATATATTTTGCATGCCCCCATGGTGTCTTTTCATCGCCCCTTTTTGGGCGTTTCACCCCTCGCCTTTGCTGTCGGGCTGTTTGAGGTTCTTGAACCATTCATACCACTTGTATATTTTTTTACCTTCATGTATTACTATTAATTACTGTATATTAATTACATCAATTTTGTCCAATTTGTTAGCCACAACTGATTCTGCTCCTGAAGAAGCGTCTAGACACGCGGAACATGTAGAGCATTTTTTGATATGAAGCTATCTGTTGTTGAATTGCTGTCCAGCCACGCCCTTGGATATCTACTTATTTTTGGATAAGTTATCCTTGTATATCCGAGGTTCCATATATGTAGAGGTGGTTTTGTATAGCAACGATCATATGAAATATTTGTTCTACCTCAATGTTTTTGGTCTTTTTAACAATTAATGTATAATTATGTGTTTTTTCAATAAACTATTTTTATAAGAGAATTGGTGTTACTGTGCCTACAAAGTCCAAAAAAGTCCCTTTATTTTTTCTGGGAAACAGATTTAGATATCACAATCACACGACCAGTGGCAGAAAGCATTCCAAACAATCCAAAAATCATCCCATTGCGTAAGCCATTGGGAAATGACGCTTAAGGTGACAAACAGATGGCAATACACCCCCTGCAGATTGACAAAATTCTTCCCAAACACTTCACCTCTATGTTGGCGGAATTGTGGCCTCCGGGGCCACCTCCTACATATGTTCTGGGAATGCCCATGCTTAACTAACTTCTGGAACCAAGTATTCCAGTTGATATCCTCAATCACTGGCATAATTACAACCCCTAATCCCGCACTAGCAATACTCCACATAGGAATAGAAAAATTTCCATATGAGATGAGGTCAGTTGTATCACATATCCTCTAATGCCCCAGTACACGCAGTCGGATTTTCCGACGGAAAATGTTCGATGAGAGCTTTTTGTCAGAAATTCCGACCCTGTGTAGGCTCCATCGGACATTTTCCATCGGAATTTCCGTCACACAAAATTTGAGAGTTGGTTCTCAAATTTTCCGACAACAAAATCCGTTGTCTGAAATTCCGATCGTGTGTACAAAATTCCGACGCACAAAGTGCCACGCATGCTCGCAATCAAGCAGAAGAGCCGCACTGGCTATTGTACTTCATTTTTCTCGGCTTGTCGTACGTGTTGTACGTCACCGCGTTCTTGACGTTCGGAATTTCCGTCCAACTTTGTGTGACCATGTGGACAGACATTCTTCTGGGACCTGTGACGTGTCCCAGAAGATTGCCGAAAGGGAGGGGCTGCCTAAGAGGGAGAGGAGGAGTCGCCTAGGCTGCCTGAAGTCGGAAGCAGGAAGTAGGACAGGAAGTCCCACTCAAAACTAGGCACCCCACCAAAAAATGACATGACAAATGTGGCATGTAAAGGGGGCGAGGAGTGCTTAAAACGGAAGTTCCACTTTTGGTTGGAACTTCGCTTTAACAATAATTTTAGCAATGAAGTGAGTGTATATAAATAAATATAGTATATTCATAGCTCCCAACTGTCACTGGTTTGGAGCAATGTCCCTCTGTCCCTCTTTCCTCCTCATTTGTCCCTCATTTTGGTCTGATCTATATAGTTGTATATAAAATGCACTTTGTTTTCTTTCTAAAAGTGTTTCCCGGAGCTAAACCTTTCATCTGATTTCTAAATTGCTGCATTTGTACATTTTAAAAGCCAATATAAAGGAATAGGAACCGGACCTTTGCGGGCAACTATACTGCTAATGCGGCACTCGATGAAATTGAGTTTGACCCCCTTGCTTTATACTATCTACCAATTTTTGATAAATACTTACTTTTTAGATATATTGCTTCGCTTTTCTTTGTCACACTGCTCGTTTTAGGTATCACAGCACAGGAATATTTCCCAGAACCTTTTCCGGCTGGAATTTTACATTGATTAGTTGGGCTGAATTTCTGAATGTTCTCTCCATCTTTGTAGAACCCATACCACAGTTCTGTTTTCAGCTTGTATGTCGAGGCAGTCGCCTGACATGTTAGATTCACTTTATTTGGGGTCACACTAATTACAGGGACTGTAAATAGTTCTGTAAAACACAAATGTCACAGGGTAAATGGTCGTTCTTTTATGAAGGAAAAAACAGAGCCATGAGCAGGTATGGCTGCCCACCATGTACATGTTTAATTACCTACTATATATAGAAACAGGGTTTTGAAACACAGACTGATACAGTTACTTACATTAAAGTGGTTGTAAAACCTTCCACATACCCAGTAAAGTGACTGACCTCAGGTGATACACAGAGATGAAACAAATCCTCCTACAAGTTGTACCTGTTTAGCTGCAGGCCTTAAAAAGCTTATCTGAGCTGTCAGGAAAAAGGTTGTGGAGAGGTGAAGTTATGCTCTGCAGAGCTCAGTGGGGAGAGCTGATTGAAGGGAAGGGACACACCCCCTTCACACGGCACACCGGAACAGTGCTGAGGCTGTCAATCATATTATGTGTGCTGGAGATCCCGCCCTGTCACCTTTTTTCTCTTGGTGTCATGAAAACTTGTCAGAAGTGACTCATGCTTATAGCAGAGGAATGAGGCAGCATATAGAAATGGCACTTAGTGCTCTGAGACAAGTATACACTATACTGTAGAGGGATATGCTTTGTTCATATTTCATGCCTGAGGTTTACAACCACTTTTAGTATATCCATTATACATGTACAATATATATATATATACACAGTGCCTTGAAGAAGTATTCATACCCCTTGTAATTTCCCACATTTTTCATGTTACAACCACAAACGTCCATGTATTTTCTTTGGATTTTATGTGAGAGGCCAGCACAAAGTGCCACATAATTGTGAAGTGGAAGAAAAATGATAAATTGTTTACAAATAAATATGTGAAAAGTGTGACATTCATTTGTATTCAGCCCCCTTTTCTCTGATACCCCTAACTACAATTCAGTGAAACCAATTGCCTTCAGAAGTCACCTAAAAAGTAAATAGAGTCCCACCTGTGTGTAATTTAATCTCAGTATAAATACTGCTGTTCTGTGAAGCCCTCAGGTTTGTTAGAGAACCTTAGTGAACAAACAGCACCATGAAGGCCAAGGAACACACCAGACAGGTCAGGGATAAAGTTGTGGAGAAGTTTAAAGCAGGGTTAGGTTATTAAAAAAATATTCCAAGCTTTGAACATCTCACGGAGCTCTGTTCAATCCATCATCCGAAAATGGAAAGAGCATGGCACAACTGCAAACCTACCAAGACATGGCCGTCCACCTAAACTGACAGGTCGGGCAAGGAGAGCATTCATCAGAGAAGCCTCCAAGAGGCCCATGGTAACTCTGGAGGAACTGCAGAGATCCACAGCTCAGGTGGGAGAATCTGTCCACAGGACAACTATTAGTCGTGTACTCCACATATCTGGCCTTTATGGAAGAGAGGCAAGAGCTGACAGCGTGAGAAGAGAAAAAAAAGAGCCAGCAACCGGCTTGTGTTGAAGGAACATCAGCACTGATAATCAGGGCACTGATTATCAGTGCAGTCTCAACAGTGCCCACCAGTACTACCAATCAGTGCTGCCAATCAGTGCCTTCTCATCAGTGTCACCTATCAGTACAACCTATCAGTGCCCTTTCAGTGCTGCCTATCAGAGCCCATCAGTGCCGCCTCATCAGTGTCACCTCATCAGTGCCATTCAGTGCTGCCTCATCAGTGCCTCCTCATCAGCATCACCTATCAGTGCTGCCTATCAGTGCCACCTATCATTGCCCTTCAGTGCTGCCTATCAGAGCCCATCAGTGCCGCCTCATCAGTGCCATTCAGTGCTGCCAATCAGTGCCTCCTCATTAGCGTCACCTATCAGTGCCCTTCAGTGCTGCCTATGAGAGCCCATCAGTGCCGCCTCATCAGTGCCATTCAGTGCTGCCAATCAGTGCCTCCTCATTAGCGTCACCTATTAGTGCCCTTCAGTACTGCCTATCAGAGCCCATCAGTGCAGCCTCCTCATTGCCCATCAGTAAAGGAGAAAATGTACCTGTTTGGAAAATTTTGTAACAAACTATGGAAAATGTTTGTTTTTTTTCAAAATGTTTTGACTTTTTTTTCATTTGTTTAGCAAAAACCAAAAAAGTGGTGATTAAATTCCACCAAAAGAAAGCTCTATTTGTGTAAAAAAAATGTAAAAAATTTAATTTAGGTACAGTGTGGGTGCATTGTCATTCAAAGTGTGACGGCGCTGAAAGCTGAAAATTGGTCTGGGCAGGAAAGGGTGAAAGTGCCCTGTAGGCAAGTGGTTAAAGAAGAAGTAGGGTCAAAGCCCTTTTGGCCCTTCTTCTCCTGTGGGTCACAGGAGTGCACTTCGTTCTGCATTTCTGGGACCCATATTCAGCCGACAGCAGGCATTCTTTGATCACTCAGTTCTCAGGCTTAGAGGTGGCAAGGGACAGATGCAGCATCAGACCTCCTAGGTGAGTATGTATATTTGTTTTTTTGATATCCAAAACTTCTCCTTAAAAAACCAAAAACCAAAACTATACATTCTTTTTAAAAGAACAAATAATGTGGCTGAGCTATTGCTATGCGACTTGACATTTCTTGCCAGGTTTAGACTGTTGGCACAATGCAGCAATGAGCAAGAGTTCCTCAGAGGTGGGGCTAGTGCAGGCAAGCAGTCCTAAGGAAGGAGGTAGGTAGGCTCAAAGCTATAGCATTGGAAAGAAGGGATGTTGTCATAGGGGCATGGGGAAAGTAACCAGCTGCCGCTACTAGAATTGGGATTTACTTGTCAAGGTACTGGTGGAATGCTAGTTGCTGTACTGTCCTAGGTGCCTGTCTAAGGACTTTTCTATCAAGATAGTTTCTCAGAACTGTTCTGTTTTGCTTGCATTCAACAGCTATACAGACCCACACCACCTTTGAACTTAACCAAGATCTTTGCCCAGTGTTGTATTTCAGTTTTGTGCTGCCCTAGGTAAGACTAAGACCAGGCACCGCCCCCTATCTAAATTTGTCCTACCCTTTCCTGTTTAAGAACCACCCCTTCATATGTAAACTCCCCAGCTCTTCACAAATTCCCCTATTCGCAAATCCCCCCTCCCCCCATTCTTCACAGCTCTTCACAACCCCCCCTGCTCTTCACAAATTCTCCACCCCCCCCCTTCACAGCCAGCTACCAGAAGAGGTGGCTGGCATATGGTGCACACTTTCCAAAGTGAAAGATCCAGAGAACAGTGCTTTGGGGAGCAGAGATTTTAGCAGCCTCTCAGTGAAAGCAATTGGATCTGTGCCCTCTCCCAAGCTCAGAATGCGAAGATTGTTGTGCCGGTTCCTGTTTTCTGTGTCTTCAGCTCTGACTTCCATGGAATGGACCTTTGTTTGTAATGTATGGAGAGCTAACATTTGCTCATGTAACTTATCTTCCATGTCGATCATCCTCTGTTCCACGGCAGTTATGTGGGAGCGAAAGGAGTCCAGATCCTGACATATCAGGCCTATATCCGTCTGTACCATGCTCTATTTTGGTGGTAAGAGTATTCTGGCAGGAGGTAATTGCTGCCATCACTATCTCCAAGCTGACAGGGTCTGGGGAGATTGTGGCAGAGGGGGCAGAATAAGGCACCATATCTTCAGGCAAGGGGCTACTTGGGTGCCCTCCCCAAATGCTTTCGCTGATTCCCTGGTGGCTTTTTAGGTGTCGGGGAGTGGCAGGAGTCTGGTGGTGAGGTGTAGGAATAGCAAGGGATAGGGGCGCCTGTGCAGCTACAAGAGCGAAAGGAAAGAGCGGAGTTCTGTGTGTGAGCTGCCGGCTCACTGTGATCAGGACACGTGTGCACTCTTCCCTCTGCCTGTGCCGGCTCTGCTTATCGGCGCCTGAATCAGAGGGGAGGTTGTGGGAGCCTATGTGAGGAGGACCAGAGGGTGTATTGTGCTTCAGAAGCCTTCTATCCCCAAAATCTCCCCGTCCGCCCCTGATCCTGGCCCACTCTGCACTCTGCAGTTTAACAGTTATACACTCTGCCCAGTCCGCACTCTGCAGCTCAACAGTTATACTGTCTCAGTGGCTGCTGCCTGTAGGACTCCCCCATATTTGCCTTATATAACCTGCATGGCCTTTTCATGTTTTCGCATCCGCCCAACCGCGTTGTTAATTGGTATTATTTCATTACCTTATGTGATTAGCTCCTGAAGAAGCGCGTTCCTGCACGAAACTAGTCAAGCAAACATTGAGCAATCTTTGAGCTGATCTGACATACCTTGAGTTGGTGTTGCCGGTCCCCAAGATCATTCTCACCAGGATAGTATTGGATGGTCAGCTGCCGTGGTATTGTTGTTGGGGAACGCACCAACCTTAGGGATGCTATGGACTCATTTAGTTTTTGTTTTTAACTGAGTAGAGGACTAAATTACCTTTAGTCAGTCAGTAATATATCTTTTACTCAAAATCCCTTGGTGTATGTATTTTATACTTGTTTGTGCTATATAAATATACTTTTTTGTTATAATAACGTTTGTATACAAAAATGTTTTAATTATGCCTACAAAGTTCATTCCTTCTTTATTCCTGATTTCCAGCAACAATTATTAGGACAGGGCATGGTATATTTTCTTGTTGTACCACCCTGTGTTGACATCATTTTTCTACTCACTAAATTTACAGAAAAGTAAAATGCTGCACGTAAGCATTTCAATGACTTGATTTTTCTGTTCTTGTGTCTGCAATTTTTTAAGTTGGTGACAGGTTCTATTTCATGGCAGTGCTATAGTGCCCCATCATTGGTGTCAGTAGAAGGAATAGTGCCCCATCATCGGTATCGGTGGGAAAACAGCTTAATTGTTGGTGTCAATGGGGGGAACAGTGCTCTGTTATTGGTGTAAGTGGGAAGAATAGTGCCACTGCTTTAAACCAACTGTCAATGAAAGGGATAGTATCCCATGGTTGGTGTCAGTGGGAGGAATAGTGCCCTATTGTTTGTGTTAATAGAAGGAATTCTGCACAGCTGTTGGAGTTGTTGGAAGAAATAGTGCCCCATCACTGGTGTCGGTGAAAGGAATAATACCTGGGAGAAAACTCAAAAAGTAAACTTTTTTTGGCGCATGACACCATCCCATTCACATGCTATATACCCATCGACCTCAGATCACTGCCGAATGTGCTTTGGCGATTGGGGCACATTATTTCATATCCATTGGCAATGCCCATTTCTACAGCCATATTGGCACTCGGTCTGGGATCTCCTCCATCAGCTGTTCGAGGAGGATGTTCCTTTCCATCCAAAACGATATCTACTATATCTAAGATCTCTCTATATAACTTTGACTGTTTGTACGCCTGTTTGATAATGGGAGCTTGCATGCTATCCAGTGAAAGTTATCTTTTTCTATCTTTGTATTGAAAAACATAAAATTTCAATAAAAATTGTCAATTCTAAAAAAAAAAAAAAGAGAGGAATAATACCCTATCATTGAAATCAGTGGGAGGCATAGTGCCACATTATTGGTGTCAGTGGGAGGAATGGTGCCCCATCATTGGTATAATTGGAAGGAATAGTTCCCCATCATTGGTATAATTGGAAGGAATAGTGCCCCATCATTGGCATTAGTGGAAGGAATAGTGCCCCATCATTGGCATAAGTGGAAGGAATAGTGTCCCATCGTTGGCATAAGTGGAGGGAATAGTGCCCCATCATTGGTGTAAGTGGGAGGAATAGTGCCCCATCATTGGTGTAAGTGGAGGGAATAATGCCCCATTGCGGGTGTAAGTGGGAGGAATAGTGCTTCATCATTGGTGTCAGCGGGAGGAATAGTGCCCCATCATTGGCATCAATGGTAGGAATAGTGCCCCATCATTGGTATCAGTGGGAGAAATAGTGCCCCATCATTGGTATCAATGATACGAATAGTGCCCCATCACTGGTGTCAGGTGAAGGAATAGTGCCCCATCATTGGTATCAGTGGGAGGAATAGTGCCCTATTATTGGGGTCAATGAGAGAAATAGTGCCCCGTCATTAGTATCAGTAGTGGGAATAGTGTCCCATTATTGGTATCAGTGGGATGAATAGAGCTACATCATTCGTATCAGTGGGAGAAATAATGCCCTGTCATTGGCATCAGTGGGAGGGATAGTGTTCCGCTGTTTGTGTCAATGGGGGAAATGGTGCCCCATCATTGGCATAAAAGGAGGGAATAGTGCCCATAGTGCCCATCATTGGTGTAAGTGGGAGAAATAATTCCCCATTGCTGGTGTCAGTGGGAGGAATAATACTCCATCATTGGTGTCAATGATAGGAATAGTGCCCCATCAGTAGGAGGAATAGTGCCCCATCATTGGCATCAGTGGAAGGAATAGTGCCCCATCATTGGTATCAGTGAATTAAATAGCGCACCATCATTAGTATCAGTGGGAGGAATAGTGCCCCATTATTGGTATCAGTTGGAGAAATAGTGCCTCATCATTGGTGTCAATGGGATGAATAGTGCCCCACCAATGGTGTCAGTGGGAGGGATAGCGTTCCATTATTGGTGTTAGTGGGAGGAATAGTGCCTCATCATTGGTATAAGTATGAAAATGGAGCCCCGTTGTTGGTGTCAATGGGAGGAATGGTGTTCTGTTATTGGTGTAAGTGGGAAGAATAGTGCCACTGCTTTCATCAAACTGCTAACAGGCTATAGTATGCATCAGTAAACTTCAGCATTACTTGAAGCCTGTTAAAAGCCTAATGAAGTCTGCTATCAGTTTGTTTAAAGGACAGTCAGCTCTACCATTAAGATCAAGTGTTCAACTTCCCAATACTGGAGCTGAAGTTGGCTTTAAAAACTTCAACGAAGCAACAGGAAGCTTGATGACCGCTTTGCAAATATTCCGTGACATGTTTCTTTTTCACATAGTGAAGCTTGTATGTACAAACCCTCCCAGTGTTTTCCATCTACTGTATGTTAGTTCTATCCTGTTCCCAAGTATGACCATGACCACTATTCACTGTGTGCCAGTTGGTAACACCCTAATACAGAAACATAAGAAAGACTTTTGGCATTAGCCATGGAGCGGCTCAAGGAAAAATGGTTTGCTCGGAAATAAACAAGGAGCTCTCAAGTTTCAGGAACTATCATGTGAGTCATTCATCCTTAATGGCCAATTTCCTACTCATATCAGGGAACGGGACTGGAATCCCAAAAGGGCTGCAAATTTCAAGTGTTATGGAAGCAACAGATGGCTCGTCAAGGTTTGAAAGAACAAGCAATATGTTACCCTGCTATGTCCAAAGACAAGAATAGAGAGAGAATTGAACATGACAATTGATTATAAGGTAGAGGTAGATGGAACATTTTTTGCAGACTGTGCAGCTTCACAAGGGCCTTTTGGGATCTATATCTATCTATATTGAGTTGGCCCACCCTTTGCAGCTATAACAGCTTCAACTCCTCTGGGAAGGCTGCCTTTACACGCACACTTTAATGGTATCCCAGTCATAGTCCGTAGGGTTAAACATTGAGTTGGTCCTCCTTTTGCTTTACCTCTTCTGGGAAGGCTGTCCACAAGGTTTAGGAGTGTGTCTATGGGAATGTTTGACCATTCTTCCAGAAGCGCATTTATGAGGTCAGGCACTGATGTTGGACACGAAGGCCTGGCTCACAGTTTCCGCTCTAATTCATCTTAAAGGTGTTCTGTTGGGTTGAAGTTAGGACTCTGTGTAGGCCAGTCAAGTTCCTCCACCCGAAACTCGCTCATCCATGTCTTTATGGACCTTGCTTTGTGCACTGGTGCCCAGTTATATTGGAACAGGAAGGACCAACCCCAAACACAGTTGGGAGCATGAAAGTTGGGAGCATGGAATTGTCCGAAATGTCTACCTCTCCACCTTTAATCCTTATCATTGTACCTCTCTACTGCCCGTGCCTTGCTTCCACACCTCCATGTTAATAATTCTTTCCAGTGTCGGTTTGCAATATAGTCGTATGGAGCGCATGACATCCTGCGGCTCATCTCGCACATATCCCATACAATGCTACATTTGTCTGTATTTAAAAAAAAGGCAAGATCCCGGAGGAAGGCTTTTTTTTTTTAACCGCTTGCCGAACAGCCGCCGTCATTATACTACGGCAGGTCGGCATGATGCCGTAAAATGTCGTAGCTATACGTTGCACTGCAGTGGTGCTGATGCTCGTGGCTGACGGTCGCGATGACCACCGGTCATGAGCGATCGCGGGCACGAGAGGCAGAACAGGGACGTTTGCGTATGTAAACACACAAATCCCTTTTCTGTTCTGTGAAGAGTGACAGATCGTGAGTTCCTAATAGCTAGGAACCACGATCCGTCACTTCCTCTAGGTCAGTCCCCACCCCCTACAGTTAGAAACACACACAGGGAACACAGCTAACCCCTTGATCGCCCCCTAGTGTTAACCCCTTCCCGGCCAGTGACATTTTTACAGTAATCAGTGCATTTTTATAGCACTGATCGCTGTATAAATCTCAATGGTTCCAAAATAGTGTCAAAAGTGTCCGATGTGTCCACCATAATGTCACAGCCCCGATAAAAATCACAGATCCCGCCATTACTAGTAAAAAAAAATAATAATAATAAAAATGCTATAAATCTATCCCCTATTTTGTAGATGCTATAACTTTTGCGCAAACCAATCAATATACACTTATTGCGATTTTTTTTTACCAAAAATATGTAGAAGAATACGTATCGGCCTAAGCTGAGAAAAAAATTTCCTTTTTAAAAAAAAAAATGTGGATATTTATTATAGCAAAAAGTACAAAATATTGTGTTTTTTTTCAAAATTGTCGCTCTTTTTTTGTTTATAGCGCAAAAAATAAAAACCGCAGAGGCGATCAAATACCACCAAAAGAAAGCTCTATTTGTGGGAAAAAAAGGACGTCAATTTTGTTTGGTTGCAACGTCGCACGACCGCGCAATTGTCAGTTAAAGCGACGCAGTGCCGAATCGCAAAAAATGGCCCGGTCATTCAGTAGCCAACTCTTCCGGGGGCTGAAGTGGTTAAACAAATGAATGTAACATCATAAGGCACAGGCACAAGATGAGCAGTATGCGGTTATGCGCTCCATCTCACATATGCTCAGTACAACAATACTGCAAGGTTTTGCAGATTAGGTAGGAGATCTCCCTAAAGGCACTGGTGATGTTGCCTTCTCAGGGGGCATTAATGTGGTCAGAGCTACATCATCAGTGCCTTCAGGAAAACCAGACAGTTGACACAAGGCTTTACTATTACTTTAAATTTGATGGTTCTTCCTATAGTGATGGAGAGCATCACAGATGGTGGAGCACATGATTTTTAGGACCATAGGACACTATGGTGAGAGACTACCTTGGATGTTGATTATTACTGTTATTCAATCACTTGATTTATATGTTTATTTATATGGATTTTTTTTCTTTTTCGTAGCCCTATTTATCTTTTAACTTTTTGTATATCTCATAATGTAGATGTTGGAATTTCCATTATTCCCAATTTTATTTTTTCTTTCACGTCCCTGCCACTGTCACCCACCCCTTGATGGTTTCTCCAATCACTGAGGAGCTTCCGAGTGACAGTGCTATCCCACCATGAAGCTTAATACAGGCTAAATAGTTGGCGCTCTGGACATAAATAGGAGAACTGCAAGAGATAAAACCTCGCTCATCCCAAATTCAGTATTCAGACCTTACCTTTGACTTTTATGGTAGCATACGCTGTGGACAGAGAGCTCTTGGCATCCAAAGATACATTTTTTATACAGCTGTACACACCAGATGCGTTCATGGTAATACCTAGCTCCATAAACAGAGGATCTTCATTCCAACCTCTTAATTCAGCTTTATTTTTGTAAAATGTACTTTTTGCTCCAATAATTCCAGGATTGTGGTGACATTTCAGAATCAAGCGATCACCTTCATGAATATAGGGTGCTGTCTGCAGGATCAAGTGGCCTGAAATACAGAATCATATAAGATGTGTATTAGAGCAAGGGTAACGCAAGAGTGACCAGTGCCTTCACCCTGATAGACAGGTCCACTTGGCTCAGGCCCAGCGCTGGTTATCTTTTTCACCATACTGTTCCACTCCTCTCTCATTGCCCAATATAGGATGTTGTGTCCTAGGATCAATCTACAAAAAGTTGCTATTTTAACCGCTTCAATACCGGGCACTTTTACCCCCTTCCTGCCCAAGTCAATATTCTGCTTTCAGCGCTGTCGCACTTTGAATGACAATTGCGCGGTCAACCAACACTGTACCCATTTGAGCTTTTCTTCTTTGTTTCTGTTATAAAATGTTGCGAATAAATAATCATTATAAGTTTAAGCCAAACTGAATTCTGCTACATTTCTTTGGTGAAAATAACCCAAATCAGTTTATTATTTAGTCTGTCGGAAAGTTATAGAGTCCACAAACTATGGTATACATTTGGTATATATACTGTATCTGAAAATTGATCAATCCTGATGTACTGACGGCCTATCTCATTTCATAACAGTACAAATTCCCCCCAAATGACCTCTTTTTGGAAAGCAGATAATCCTAAGTATTTAGTAAGAGGCATAGCAACTTTTTTGAAGTTGTAATTTTTGGTCGCATTTTTTTGGAAATGAAGAAATTAAATTAAAAAAATTCACATTTAAAAAAAAAAATACTGTCACCAGTGCAGTACAGTATTATTATATAACTGGTCTGGCAGAGATCAGGGACACTGACTGGTGATAGTATGTAAAAAAATAATAAATAATAATAATTGCTTTGCTTTTTTTTTCTTTTTTATTACATTTTTTTTTTACCATAGTAACACTGTACTACTCTGGGGCAATAATTTTTTTTTTTACTCATTATGATTGCTTGTAACAGTGAATTTCACTGGTAGTAACCATTTTTACTGAATAAAACTGATTCATTCAGCGTGTATTGTTATGATTAGCTGTGACTGGCCACAGCTAATCACATGGTACAGATGGGCTGTGATTGCCCCTGTCTGTACCATGTGATCACTGTGACCAATCACACGATTATACACAATGAATGGAATGAAAGGAAGCCATCTATTGTTTACAATTGTCTTGTGATCTGCTCTGATTGGTCACAGCGATCACATGGTACAAGTAGCGGTCCGGTACACTGATCAGTCATCGGTCATGTGGTCATGTGACGCCCATCTGCATTGACGAATGTTCCGCCCAGCCGTCATTTGTCAATAGGCTGGCCGGGAAGTGGCTAATTAAAGTTGGAGCGTGGTGAACTAAATCAGCCCCTGGCTTCCTAAATGCTACAACATTGAGATTTCTCTGCTATAATTCTTGCCTCTGCTCTTGTCATGGGTGATCCTATCCACCTTTGTGTGTCCAAGCTCCTCCTGTTACATTCTCCACAACATACTGTAACATAAATTAAAAATGTAGCAGGGTTGGCGGGAACCCCACACGTTGCAGAGCAGGTGTGCAGACACAAGAACTCAGTCTGCGAAAGGTAAAAACAGACTGTCTGGGGGTTTATAACTTTTCAGCATCTACCAAGCACTTAAAGAAAGTTTAAAATTAGTAAATATGGGCAGTGGGGTCACTAGGGTTGGTGTCACCTGGTGCGGGTCACTGAGCAATCCAGGGCACTGAACAGGCTCAGCTCTCCCCCCTAGCCTGCCGCAGTGCTCTGTCCTGAGGCTGCAGAGTGACAGCAGGAGCAGGACAGAGCAGTAGACACTGGGCAGGCTAGTGCATTGGGCTCCTTCCTGTCTAGCCTGCCACAGTGCTCTGCAGGGCATTGGGCAGGCTGGGTTCGGGACAGCAGCGCGGATCACAATGCGCACCCCAAAGCTGCCCCTGTAAATGCTGTGGTTTATGCCAGTGCGCCAAACCATGCACTGTCACAGATGGGGGTGACACCATCACGGTTGGAGATCACTTCATACTTAATGGTGTCAACCAGGCCTGGACTGGGACAAAAAAATAGACCCAGGCATTTTAGACTGAGCAGCCCCTAACTTGGCCAGCTCCTCCCCCAGCCTCCGTCCTGGGCTGTGCTGCCTATCAGTGCGCATCAGTGCCCAGCAGTGCTGCCTATCAGTGCTCATCAGTGCCCAGCAGTGCCACCTATCAGTGCCACCCATAAGTACCCGTCAGTAAAGCCTTTCAGTGCCCATCAGTGACGCCTATGAGTGCCCATCAGTGCCACCTATGAGTGCCCATCAGTGCTGCCTATCAATGCCCATCAATGCTGCATATTAGTGCCACCCATCAGTGCCACCTATCAGTGCCAGTCTCCGCAGTTCACAGAGTGGAGGGAGAGAGAATAATCAAAGGCGCGGCAGAGGAGGCTGGGGGTGGAAAGAGAAGGACCGGCACTAGCAGTAGTGGGGTCGGCGGTGCAGACCCATTCCTGGTCTACCTGTCACCTACCCGCAGTCAACAGGTAGCCTGCGATCGATGGGTTGCCGACCCCAAGTCTAGACCCTTGATATTTCACCAAAGCTTCATAGTGGGGCTCCTAAAAAATTTGTAAAAAAGTAATAAAAATAATATTGTAATAAAAATAATAATAATAATATTGTAAAAAAATAACAAAAATAAAAAACTACTGACACCGTCCACTGCCCTGCTGACACCAATCTTTGCTCTATTGACACTGTCCACTGCTCTGCTGATATGCACACATGTGTTTGTGCTCTGGGGTGCACACACTAATGCAATAGGCTGCATACACCACTGAAGTAATATCATCCCCTTTGCCCTCACAACACCTGACTCAGCTGTTTATCGCACACAGAGTACATTACATTCCGCAGGAGCTTCACTCTTGGGGAAGGGCAACTTCAGTGTCCTAGATGTACCTCAGCCACTGGGTCACTTATCCACAAAGTTGCCTCAAACTTCATCGATACTGAGAAAATTATTTTTACAACTCTTAAATCCCTCTGTTCAACGTGTTGGCAGAGCATTGAATAATGCGCTGGAAGCTTCTTGAGTACAGGAAACAACTTTACTTTCATGGAGGATTGCAAAGCATGTCTTTACAGTATGGATAGAGGAACTGAACTGTGAGAAAAAAAACGCTTCCTCTCATATACAATAGAGTTAGAATATCATAGACATACATGTTTATTACACTATAATACTACAGCGCCACCTGCTGCATAGATAGGTATAATGCATACAGTATATAGTCACATTCTATAAAAGCAACTTTGCTGTTGTTCTTCCAACACAACTAGGTTGGTATTAGATCCCAAATTTGCACTCCTGGGAATCATCCCAGAGGATCTACTTCCGGACTAAATGCATATCATGTGGACAAGATCCCTATACTTGCTCACAGACTCATATTGCAGAAATGGATATCACCCACACCTCCAACACACAATCAATGGTGGTAAATACTACGATTCACATTATGGAGAGAAGAGTTAACAAGCATAGGGGGTGCCTTAGAAAGTTCTAAAAAATATGATCCTGGTGGTTGGACTCTAACAGTGGTGGTCCATCCATAAGGGGCGCACGGGCGCCGCCCCCCGGGACCCTGCCACTAATCTACATGCAGGGTGCTGGATGCATGGATTCCAATGAGGGGGGGTGTTTGTTTTCTTGCAGCACGTGATTAGAGCCAGAGGCTTTAAGAGGCTTCAAAATAGGATGGGCTCGGGGCACAGAGCACTGCGCCCGAAGCACACCCAATTGTGTGACAATAGTGAATGAATATTCGCTATTTTCACACTAATTCTCCTCATGGCCAATCAGAAAGCAGGGCCTGAGACCCATTTCCCAATTGGCCAAAAGGAGAAGCTACGTTAGCCGCTGGGAGCAGGAGGGAGGAGACGCAAGAGGAGAAGCAGGGGAAGCTAGACAGCCGCCCGTCCGTTGCCAGAGGAGAAGCTACGCTGGCCGCTGGGAGATGACACGAGGAGAGGAGACTCGGTGGAAGCTGGTCTCCCGGAGGGAAGCCAGAGGAGAAGCTACGCTGGCCGCTGGGAGGAGGAGGGAGGAGACGCAGGGGAAGCCGGTCGCCCGGAGGGAAACCAAAGGAGAAGCTACTCTGGCCGCTGGGAGGAGACATGAGAAGACTAAGGTGAAGCCGGTCTCCTGGAGGGAAGCCAGAGGAGAAGCTACGCTGGCTGCTGGGAGGAGGAGGGAGGAGACGCAGGGGAAGCCGGTCGCCCGGAGGGAAGCCAGAGGAGAAGCTACTCTGGCCGCTAGGAGGAGACACGAGGAGAGGAGACTCAGGGGAAGCCGGTCTCCCGGAGGGAAGCCAGAGGAGAGGCTACGTAGGCCGCTGGGAAGAAGGAGGAAGGAGACACGAGGAGAGGAAATGCAGGGGAAGCCAGTTGCCCTGAGGAATGCCAGAGGAAAAGCAACGCTGGCCACTGGGAGGTGGAGACACGAGGAAAGGAGACGCAGGTAAAGCCGGTCGCAAGGAGGGAAGCCTGGGGTATGTGTTGCGGCCGGGTGACCGACCGGTGAGGGGGGGGGAAAGCCTGGATAGCGATTGGTGAGTGACAGGCAGGGTGAATGGTTGGTAAAAGTCACAATGGTGACTTCATTTAATAAAAAAGGATTGTCTATGGTATTGTTAGTGGTGAAGCTATGTTGTTCATTGCATATTGAATTTCTTTAGCGTACTGCACGATCTCTGAGTCATCGCCTATGTACAAATGCTCTACACGCTTATTTTAGTATGTTCTTAATACATGTACTTGAAGTGCTTTATTTGAGTGTTTTTTGTTTTTCGTTATCAGGTATTTTTCCTTTTGTACTTTTTTTGTTATTTTTTGATTGTCTATTGTCTTTTAAATATCTGGGTAATAAAAGTTACCCGATTAAACAAAAAAAGTAATATCATACAGTAGCATATTCTATCATTCAACGACAGATTAAAGCTATCAGTGACAATATATACCACCAAGTAGCACTTCTGTAGTACTGGCAGGCAACATGGAATAGTAACTTTTCAGGTGGCTCCAGACTTTCATCATGAGTAGTGTAGCCAGCATGGCCTAAACTCAGGGCCGGGACAAGGGGTGGACAGGAGAGGCGGCTGTCCTGGGTGCAATGGTTTACTGTAGGGATGGAGGCACCTTCCTTCTGTTTCAAGGCTGACAAGAGTAGTGACAGCAGCATCACTACTCCGGTCAGCCCAGCGCTGGGAGCAGTGAGGAGAAAGCAGGGAAGTGGTGCAAACTGTGTTCTCTCTCTTCCTGCCACTGCCTGAACTCACAAGCTTTTATGACATTTGGCTAAGGTTGGCCTTGCACAGCTGTCCCTGAGACAAGAAATGGGGGTACATCTTGTTACTCTCTGTGCCACATACGGGGTCGCCCAACCAGAGCTCAGGGTTTCCCCTGCCCTGAAGATGTATCTCTGCGACATAGCGGTATGTTAGTGACAACTAAAATGGCAACAAGTACAGTAAGTCATTGGCTTGTTGGATTAGCTCACCTTGAGTCACATTCAGTGTGACCATCTCACTTTTGCTTCCATCTGGGGTCTGACACTGGTAATTTCCGCTCTGCGTGACTTTAGCATTTATAATTTCATATATATTCCCTTTATTCCCTTCAATCCTTGCATTGTTAAAGAACCAGGCATATTCCGTCTCCTTAGGCTGGGAATCACAGGTCATTTTAATTTTCTCTCCTTGGAAGATCGTACTATAGTTTGGACTGAATTTCAACACAGGCCTTGCTGCAGATCCTACAAAATAGCACATAAGATGGGTCATTTATCGAGACGACATTTCAGTACAATATTTTTAAGCAGATATAATCAGTAGAGATCTGGAAACATTTGACCAGGGAGGCCAGCGCAACCAAATGGCCCTTTCATGGCAGGGTCTGAATACGGAGCAGAAAGCAATATACCACTCAGGAGGCTGTCCCTGACTGCAGGTTCCAGAGTAATGTCTGAATGGGAGAGGATCACCAGCCCAACATGCAGTTTTTTACTGTTTTGGAAGCAGATACCCCCCCCCCCCCCAGCCTAGTCATTCCCTGGATATACAGTGCCTTGCAAAAGTATTCATAACCCTTGAAACTGTCCACATTTTGTCATGTTACAACCAAAAATGTAAATGTATTTTATTGGGATTTTTTGTGATAGACCAACACAAAGTGGCACATAATTGTGAAGTGGAAGGAAAATGATAAATGGTTTTTAATTTTTTTTTACAAATAAATATCTAAAAAGTGTGGCGTGTATTTGTATTCCGCCCCTTTACTCTGATACCCCTAACTAAAATCTAGTGGAACCAATCGCCTTCAGAAGTCACCTAATTAGTAAATAAAGTCCACTTGTGTGTAATTTAATCTCAGTATAAATACAGCTGTTCTGTGAAGCCCTCAGAGGTTTGTTAGAGAACCTAAGGGTCCTTTCACACAGGCTTTCCGATCAGGTCCGCCTGTCATTTTTCCAGACGGACGTGATCAGACCTTGCAGTCTGCTCTATGGAACGCCGGATGTCAGCGGACACATGTCCAATGACACCCGCTGCCATCCAATTCGACAATGCTAGCAAAATCCAGACGAATGGTGGTCCTATTTTCCATCCATCTGGCGGATTAGATCAGATGAAAACAGACAGGCGGCCCCTTTCCACCCGAGTTTCCAATAGAGGAGAGCGGGACTGTGTTCATGTCCACTCTGCACAACAGAGTGGACAGAACCTGTTATCCGCCTGCTTAGTAGGGATCAGCAGAATGATCCCTCGCTGAGCAAGCGGAATCCGCAAGACAGAGGCGCCAATGTCCAAGGGGCCTTAGTGAACAAACAGCATCATAAAGGCCAAGGAACACACCAGACGGGTCAGGGATAAAGTTGTGGAGAAGTTTAAAGCAGGGTTAGGTTATAAAAAAATATCCCAAGCTTTGAACACCATCCGAAAATGGAAAGAGTATGGCCACAGGACAACTATTAGTCGTGCTCTCCACAAATCTGCCCTTTATGGAAGAGTGGCAAGAAGAAAGCCATTGTTAAAAGAAAGCCATAAGAAGTCCCGTTTGCAGTTTGTGAGAAGCCATGTGGGGAACACAGCAAACATGTGGAAGATGGTGCTCTGGACAGATGAGACAAAAAATTTTACTTTTTTTCCCTAAAAGCAAAACGCTATGTGTGGCGGAAAGCTAACACTGCACATTACCCTGAACACACCATCCCCACCGTGAAACATGGTAATGATAGCATCATGTTGTGGGGATGCTTTTCTTCAGTAGGGACATGGAAGTTGATCAGAGTTGATGGGAAGATGGATGGAGCCAAATACAGGACAATCTTAGAAGAAAACCTGTTAGAGTCTGCAAAAGACTTGAGACTGGGGCAGAGGTTTACCATCCATCAGGACAACGACCCTAAACATACAGCCAGAGCTACAATGGAATGGTTTAGATCAAAGTATATTTATGTGTTATAATGGCCCAGTCAAAGTCCAGACCTAAATCCAATATAGAAACTGTGGCTAGACTTAAACATTGCTGTTCACAGACGCTCTCCATCCAATCTGACAGAGTTTGAGCTATTTTGCAAAGAAGAATTGGCAAACATGTCACTCTCTAGATGTGCAAAGCTGGTAGAGACATCCCCAAAAAGACTTGCAGCTGTGATTGCAGTGAAAAGTGGTTCAACAAAGTATTGACTCCGGGGGGCTGAATACAAATGCACGCCACAATTTTCAGATATTATATTTATTTGTAAAAAAATTCAAAAACCATTTATAATTTTCCTTCCACTTCACAATTATGTGCCACTTTGTGTTGGTCTATCACATAAAATCCCAATAAAATACATTTACGTTTTTTTGGTTGTAACATGCCAAAATGTGGAAAACTTTAACAGGTATAAATACTTTTTCAGGGCACTGTATTTGCTGTTGCCTTTCTGTAGTTTTTCTGTTGTTTTCGAGCTGCGCTCCTTAGTTCCATTAATAATCTCCTGACCAGCTGCTTTAGCCACATAGCCTTTTATTTATAGGACCAATGTAAGGGGCATTATTTTCCACTGACCAAAAATGTAAGGGGTATTCTTCCCACTGATTACCAATTTCAGGGGTATTCTTCCATCTGACCACCAATGTAAGGACAATTTTTCCCACTGACCACCAATTTAAGGGACATTCTTACCTCTGATCCTCAATGTAAGGAACATTCTTCCCACTGACCACCAATGTAAGGGGCATTCGTCCCACTTACCACCAATGTAAGGGGCATTCCTCCCACTTTCCACCAATCTAGGGACCATTTTTCCTACTGACCACCAATGTAAGGAGCATTCTTCCCTCTGACCCTCAACATAAAGAACATTCTTCCCACTAACCACCAATCTAAGGAGTATTCTTCCCACTGACCACCAATGTACGGGGCATTCTTCCCACTGATCACCAATGTAAGGAGCATTTTTCTCACTGATCACCGATGTAAGGGGCATTCATTCCAATGACCAACAATTGTGAGGGGCATTCTTCCTGACCGCTCCTGAACTTTGTGTTTCCTGTTCCCCCCCAGTATCCAAACTGTGGATAAGTAACTTGGAATTAGAGATGGATTAAAGTGTATCTAAACCCAAGAACACAAATGTAATATATTGCAGCTTACCAGTCCTTAGAAATGGTTGATTTTCACTTTCTTTTCACTAGGGGATCCTGCTAGAAACCCACCCACTGTCCTAGGCTGACAACTCTCCCTCCTTGTTCTGTATCTTTGGAGGGGTAGTGTTGTCACCCTAAGACAGTGAACTGGGGGAGGACTACAACTTATCTTCCCCTACCCTATTGCTGGTAACATAGTGGGGTGTTTTTTAGTTCACCAGAGGTAACCAGGGCAAAGCTGATAACACTGCAGAGTGCAAAGAAACCTGCAAGCCCACAAGGTTTTTAGGGATCATCAACATGGACGACTGGGAGGGAGGGTAGTAAGAAATAGGTGGCTGAGCCACAGTAATGCCGTAGTAGTAACTACTACCTTGGGTACATATGGAACACATACTAAAGAACTATGTGTGTCCATAATTTATTACATAAATAGCCTTTCAAACAGATGCCAGAGTCCATAAGGGGGCATTCATGAGCAACCTATCCAATGAAAATGTTCTGTATGCATGAGTGTGGTCAAAATACAGGTGTAGTTAGGACCAATAGTAAAAAAAAAAAAAAAATAGTTTGAGAGTTTGAAAGTGCCATTTGGAGAGCCTACTCTGTTATATAGACTGACGTGCATGGGCAACCCTGAAGAGTCTGCCCTATGGAATAGTAGAAATTGTCCTATTTATTGACCAGAGGCATCTTAATGCTGTCATGGCAGGTGATCTGTCATGTCACTTTCGTGAAAACAGGTAAAAATCTCGCACAACTCTGCAGGAAAGGAGGGCTTGGACCTCTTGGCCTGGGGGCAAATATCACCAATTAGCTGTTTCATGGTAGGTACAGATTTCTGTTGCCTAAAGAAGCCGCACCACCAAAGTTTGCTATGGTATTGCAGTGATTGGCGGGCATGGTGAAAGGTTGCTTTTTCTAATATACGGTATCTCACAAAAGTGAGTACACCCCTCACATTTTTGTAAATATTTTATTCTATCTTTTCATGTGACAACACTGAAGAAATGACACTTTGCTACAATGTAAAGTAGTGAGTGTACAGTTTGTATAACAGTGTCAATTTGCTGTCCCCTCAAAAAAACTCAACACACAGCCATTAATGTCTAAACCGCTGGCAACAAAAGTGAGGACACCCCTAAGTGAAAATGTCCAAATTGGGCCCAAAGTGTCAATATTTTGTGTGGCCACCATTATTTTCCAGCACTGCCTTAACCCTCTTGTGCATGGAGTTCACCAGAGCTTAACAGGTTGCCACTGGAGTCCTCTTCCACTTCTCCATGACAACATCACGGAGCTGGTGTATGTTAGAGACCTTGCGCTCCTCCACCTTCCATTTGAGGATGCCCCACAGATGCTCAATAGGGTTTAGGTTTGGAGACATGCTTGACCAGTCCATTACCTTTACCCTCAGCTTCTGTAGCAAGGCAGTGGTCGTCTTGGAGGTGTGTTTGGGGTCGTTGTGTTGGAATACTGCCCTACGGCCCAGTCTCCGAAGGGAGGAGATCATGCTCTGCTTCAGTATGTCACAGTACATGTTGGCATTCATGGTTCCCTCAATGAACTGTAGCTCCCCAGTGCCGGAAGCACTCATGCAGCCCCAGACCATGACACTCCCACCACCATGCTTGACTGTAGGCAAGACACACTTGTCTTTGTACTCCTCACCTGGTTGACGCCACACACACTTGGCAGCATCTGAACTAAATAAGTTTATCTTGGTCTCATCAGACCACAGGACATGGTTCCAGTAATCAATGTCCTTAGTCTGCTTGTCTTCAGCAAAATGTTTGCGGGCTTTCTTGTGCATCATCTTTAGAAGGGTCTTCTTTCTGGGATGACAACCATGAAGACCAAATTAATGCAGTGTGTAGCGTATGGTCTGAGCACTGACAGGATGACCCCCCACTCCTTCAACCTCTGCAGCAATGCTGGCAGCACTCATACGTCTATTTCCCAAGGACAACCTCTGGATATGACGCTGAGCATGTGCACTCAACTTCTTTGGTCCACCATGGAGAGGCCTGTTCTGAGTGGAACCTGTCCTGTTAAACTGCTGCATGGTCTTGGCCACCGTGCTACAGCTCAGTTTCAGGGTCTTGGCAAGCTTCTTATAGCCTAGGCCATCTTTATATAGAGCAACAATTCTTTTTTTCAGATCCTCAGAGAGTTCTTTGCCATGAGGTGCCATGTTTAACTTCCAGTGACCAGTATGAGAGAGTGAGAGCGATAACACCAAATTTAACACACCTGCTCCCCATTCACACCTGAGACCTTGTAACACTAACTAATCACATGACACCGGGGAGGGAAACTTACTAATGGGCCCAATTTGGACATTTTCACTTAGGGGTGTACTCACTTTTGTTGCCAGTGGTTTAGACATTAATGGCTGTGTGTTGAGTTATTTTGAGGGGACAGCAAATTTACATTGTTATACAAGCTGTACACTCACTACTTTACACTGTAGCAAAGTGTCATTTCTTCAGTGTTGTCACATGAAAAGATAGAATAAAATATTTTCAAAAATGTGAGGGGTGTACTCACTTTTGTGGGGTGTACTCACTTTTGTGAGATACTGTACATGGTTTATTGTGACACCTTTTGACAGCTTCTACCCTGAGCTTCCTTTGCGACTCTTGCCACTCGGTCACATGGCATATCAGAGCCACAAAGGAAGTCGTTGCTGGATCGCAGGTCTGAATGGCGAGTAGGTCGCTATTTGATGTTGATAACTGTAGATCCCAGCAGCTCAATGTGGCTTATTGGTACTAGCCCATGGAGTAAATGCCAACCTTCCTCCTCCCCAGCCAATTTTTCCAGTTTTTACAGGCCAGTGAAGATAATCCCAATATATCACCAACAGTTTTTAAATAGTATTAGACAGCCCCACCAGGCACTTGGCTTCCTTCTAGATTACAATACAGCTAATCTTTCAGTAAGATAGATAATCAGACAGATGTCCACATACACTATATTGTCAAAAGTATTGTGACGGCTGCCCTTACACGCACATGAACTTTAATGGCATCGCAGTCTTAGTCCGTAGGGTTAAACATTGAGTTGGCCCTCTATTTTCTTTAACTCTTCTGGGAAGGCTGTCCACGAGGTTTAGGAGTGTGTCTATGGGAATGTTTGCCAATTCTTCCAGAAGCGCATTCGTGAGGTCAGGCATTGATGTGGACGAGAAGGCCTGGCTCGCAGTCTCCGCACGAATTCATCCCAAAGGTGTTCTATCGGGTTGAGGTCAGGACTCTGTACAGGCCAGTCAAGTTCCTCCACACCAAACTCGCTCATCCATGTCTTTATGGACCTTGCTTGTTGAAACAGGATGGAGCATAAAATTGTCCAAAATGTCTTGGTATGCTGACGCCTTAAGAGTTCCCTTCACTGGAACTAAGGAGCCAAGCCAAAACCCTGAAAAACAGCCCTACACCATAATCCCCCCCACCAAATTATTTGGACCAGTGCACAAAGCAAGGTCCATTAAGACATGGTTGAGCGAGTTTGGGGTAGAGGAACTTGACTGGCCTGCACAGAGTCCTGACCTCAACCCCATAGAACAGCTTTGGGATGAATTAGAGTGGAGACTGCAGGCCAGGCGTTTCTTGTCCAACATCAGCGTCTGACCCCACAAATGCGCTTATAGAAACATTCCCATAGACACACTCCTAAACCTTGTGGACAACCTTCCCAGAAGAGTTGAGGCTCTTATAGCTGCAAAGGGTGGGCCAACTCAATATTGAACCCTACGGACTAAGACTGGGATGCCATTAAAGTTCATGTGCATGTAAAGGCAGGCGCCCCAATACTTCTGACAATATAGTGTAAGTCTGTGTGAATTTAATTAATTTAATTAATTAGAAAGAGACAGTCTGAAGGTAAACCACTTGTGCTCTCCCTTTAGAAGAATCATAATGCTCTGTGAGGCACATGTCGTTATTAAAAAAAAAAAAAAAGTAAATAAAATTAATATATATAACATCAGTGTAAAAATGTACAAATTTACAATGGACCCAAAACCATTACAGTTTATCTTTAACATAAATAAAGAGTTGCAGGTCATAAAGAATAAAAATACAATTTGATTTGTACTAGATTTACGTGAAAACCATGATTATAAAATAGAACTGACAATCCTGCATTCAATAATATATATATATATATATATATTTTTTTTAACAAAGGTAGAAGTTTGGCTTTAGGGTGATATGATTTATTGGCTAATTAAACATATTATAATGCCAGCTTTTGAGGCATGCTGCCCTCTTCTTCAGGCTAAAAAATAATGTTCACTTACCTCTTTTTCCTACAGCAGCCACTAGAAAACAGACAAACAGGGTATTACTACAAATGTAATGGAATATAATATAATAGCCTCACTTTCTTACAAGTACTAGATTGAATTCATTCCAACAGACAATTTGATGAACTTCAGCAATGTTTTTCAAAATAGGATATGTGTGATATATATATATACTTGCTAGTATGCTTGAATCTATTAATATGTATATATATACTTAAAGTGGAACTTTACCCATAACAACTTAATAAAAAATAATGTTCTTTAGCAAGGAACATACATTCCACATCAATAATTATGTTACCAAAAATATTGTGTGCCTCCAGCATTGTTCCTGCCATTTTGCCGAAGTCCAGAGTGTTCTGAACCCCCCTTCACATCACCCCCCTACATTCACAGCCGTATTCTCTGCCCCCCTTCACATCCCCCCCACAGCCATGTTCTCTATCCCCCTTCACTCACACCCCCCCACCACAGACATGTCCTCCACCCCCCTTTACATCCCCCTCAACACCCCCCACAGCCATTTCCTCTACCCCCACCACAGTTATGTCCTATATCCCCGTTTACATCCCCCAGCCATGTTCTCTACCACCCTTTACAACCCCCCCCCTCAGCTATGTCCTATATCCCCCTTTACATCCCCCCAGTCATGTTCTCTACCCCACTTTACACCCCCCCCAAAGCTATGTCCTCTATCCCCCTTTACAACCCCCCCAGTCATGTTCTCTACCCCATTTTACACCCCCCCAAAGCTATGTCCTCTATCCCCCTTTACATCCCCCCAGTCATGTTCTCTACCCCACTTTACACCCCCCCCCCAAAGCTATGTCCTATATCCCCCTTTACATCCCCCCAGTCATGTTCTCTACCCCACTTTACACCCCCCCAAAGCTATGTCCTCTATCCCCCTTTACATCCCCCCAGTCATGTTCTCTACCACCCTTTACACCCCCCCCCCCCCCACAGCTATGTCCTCTATCCCCCTTTACATTCCCCCAGTCATGTTCTCTATCACCCTTTACAACCCCCCCCACAGCTATGTCCTCTATCCCCCTTTACACCCCCCCCAGTCATGTTCTCTACCCCACTTTACACCATCCCGCCACAGCCATTCCTATACAACCCTTCACAACCCCCAACAGCTATTTCCTCTACTCCTCCTTTACAACCCCCCCCCCCACAGTCACCTCCTCTTCTCCCCATTCAAATCCCCCCACAGCCATGGCCTCTACCCCCCCTCTTTACATCACCTCTCCCTACTCACATCCTCTGCCTCTCTGCACCCTTTCAAATTACACTACCCCCCCTTCACAGCTATGTCCCCTGCCCCCTGTCTTCTCTGGTATTGCCACAATGCATACAACATCTCACCATGTATTAAAAGCAGAACACTAAGGGGTTTATTTACTAAAGGCAAATCCACTGTGCACTACAAGTGCACTGCAAGTGCACTTGGAAGTTCAGTCGCTGTAGATCTGAAGGGGACATGCTTGCACATGATTGGATGATAGAAATCATCAGAGCTTCCCCATCATTTCAGATCTTCCCCTAAGGTCTACAGCAACTGCACTTCCAAGTGTACTTGCAGTGCACTTATAGTGCACAGTGGATTTGCCTTTAGTAAACCCCTAAGTCTCCTTTCCAGGTACTCCACATTCTACTAAAAGCTAAAAACAAGCTGGACCCCAAGCTGGTCTACTTCCAAACTGCCCCCCCCCCCCCGGGACACAGAGAGCAAAGGGTTAAGAAGATACAGAGACTTCCACACAACTCTGGATGGCAGGTGGGAGGCAGCACAGCACTGGGGGGAGGGGGGGGGGGCAGGAGCTGGCAGAGATAACTTTTCAAGTTAGCCAGAAGGTGATTGGTTGCTAGAAGGCAGGGCAACCAATCACCAACTTGTTAATAGGAAAAGCTAACTCCGGCAGCTCCAGCGGTTCGGACTGGACAGTGACTCAGTCCGGATCCTGACCGTGGTCCGCCATTTAATGATAACTGCTCTAAGCAGTAGCATTTTCCAAAACAAGTTCATTGGCGTCAGGTATTCTTGAGTCAAATGCTCCAAACCTTTCAGGTTGGAGTTTCTGTTACTTGCTGTCCTAAATATCTTCACAACAAAATTTTGTTGAGGTCCAATATGGGCCTACTGAGAAGCACAACACTTTATTTGTGTTCTGTACATACATATACTATGTATCTGTCATTATTCATGGGTATAAAATACAGATTTCTTTTTATGAATCTCTTGCCACTGGGAAAGCAGTTGGATTAGTTAACATATTTAACCACTTCAGCCCCGGAAGAATTTACCCCCTTCCTGACCAGAGCACTTTTTGCGATTCGGCACTGCGTCGCTTTAACTGACAATTGCACGGCCATGCGACGTTGCACCCAAACAAAATTGGCGTCCTTTTTTTCCCACAAATAGAGCTTTCTTTTGGTGGTATTTGATCACCTCTGGGGTTTTTATTTTTTGCGCTATAAACAAAAAAATAGCGACAATTTTTAAAAAAACGCATTATTTTTTACTTTTTGCTATAATAAATATCCCCCAAAAATATTTAAAAATGTTTTTTTTCCTCAGTTTAGGCCGATACGTATTCGTCTACAATTTTTTGGTAAAAAAAAACAAAAACGCAAAAAGCGTTTATTGATTGGTTTGTGCAAAAGTTATAGCATCTAAAAAATAGGAGATAGTTTTATGGCATGTTTATTGATATTTTTTTTTTTTTTACTAGTAATGGCGGCGATCAGCGATTTTTACCGTGACTGCGACATTATGGCGGACACATCGGACAATTTTGACACATTTTTGGGACCATTGGCATTAATACAGCGATCAATGCTAAAACATTGCATTGATTACTGTAAAAATGTCACTGGCAGTGAAGGGGTTAACCACTAGGTGGCGCTGTAGGGGTCAAGTGTGTCCTAGGGAGTGTTTCTAACTGTTGGGGGAGGGGCTGTGTGTGACACGTCACTGATCGCCTTTCCTGATCACAGGGAGCAGAGATTAGTGACAGTGTCACTAGGCAGAACGAGGAGATGCTTGTTTACATTAGCATCTCCCCGTTCTTCCTCACAGGGAGACTGCGGGACCCACGGTCACGGAGCTCCCGGCGGGCATGAGCGCCCGCGAGCCGCCTCATAAAGGGCAACGTACAGGTACGTTAATCTGCCTGTGCGTGCCCTTCTGTCGCAGTATATCTGCGTAAGGCGGTCAGGAAGCGGTTAAATGGCCTACTTGGAAAGGCTACTTTGGCTTGAGTTGGAGAGTGGCAGATATTGTGGAAGAACCTTAAATAACGCTTTCAATAAACAGGAAAACTTCTCTAGAAACGCCAGTTAGGTGTGCTAGAAAGGAAGTTATTGCTATCAGGCGAATAATCGTTGATAAGGTGCCAGGAATTGTAATTTCCTGTATAGCCAATGTATCTCTGCTACAGAGGAAGTCCTTTCTTTCTTGGTATTAAGATATGACAGGGATAGGGAGGGGTTGGTATCTACTAGAAAAGTCTGCTAAAGGTTTCCCTTCTGTAAATATATTTTGCTAATTAATACTTGAGTATGTTGTATTGACATTAGCCATGATCTCCGATACTTTGTATCATCCAATAGTTTCATCCAACCTTTTGTTAAGGTATTAAGGTAGTAATAGTTAGGATTCTAAGTTCTTTCTGTGTGTATTTGATGTATTTTTATATAATTTGTGGTTCCACTGGGTGCTATGGTCTCACGGTGACTCTCACATAAATTGTATGCTCCGAAACTTGTTGCCACGCCCCGCAATGTCACCTCTGCTTCCGGTGTGTTCCACAGTGGTTCCAGAAGTGAAGATGCCATTGATTCCCATATGAGTTGCCATCCGGATTACACAGCGTGGACCTGGCAGTAGGGAGTTGTCTACAGCACACAGTGGTCATATGCATGAGCCTGAATACTTTTATCTTATGTGAATGGCCTATTTGAGGGCTTTAATAAAGCTAGTCTTTGCTGCACTTAGAGGTGCTTTCCTTTTTCTGGTGTGCCTTTAAACTTGGCAAGTGCCTCTCCTAAAGTGCTCTACTTTGGATAAAAGCTGCATAAATGCTGCTGGGCTCCACCATCTTGAAGCCATGTGCGTTAGAGAACATGGACCTCAGACAGTTCTCCACACCAATACATGTTTATGGCGCTCCACATACCTCTGCAAACTGTCTTTTCTACTCCTTTGTTCTTTCACAACATCTGTCCTGCTTATTTATGAGTCTCTTCTTTTCTTTTTAACTCATAACCTCAAAGCCTTTTTGTCTGCTTCTCTTGACGGTGCACTCATTAGCTGTCCTACATTTCATATTCTAACCCAGCCATTCTCAACCAAGATTCTGTAGAACCCTAATGCTGCGTACACACGAGCGGACTTTACGGCAGACTTTGCCTGGCGGACTTTTCAATGGACTTTACGACGGACTTTCTGAATGAATGGACTTGCCTACACACAATCAACCAAAGTCCGTCGAATTCGTACGTGATGACGTACGACCGGACTAAAATAAGGAAGTCCATAGCCAGTAGCCAATAGCTGCCCTAGCGTGGCTTTTTGTCCGTCGAACTAGCATACAGACGAGTGGACTTTTCGACCGGACTCGAGTCCGTCGGATAGATTTGAAACATGTTTCAAATCTAAGTCCGTCCAACTTTTGAGAAAACAAAGTCTGCTGGAGCCCACACACGATCGAATTGTCCGACGAAATCCCGTCCGCCGGGCAGAGTCTGCCGTAAAGTCCGCTCGTGTGTACGCGGCATAAGGTTTCTCGAAAGGTTGCTAGGGGTTCCTTGATCTAGATCATGGCTGGAGGAGAGCTGGCAGGATTCTTTATTAACCCTTACAGCTCTCCGCACCAGTACTCCTTTCAGGAACACTCAGCCCTGATGCAAGCAGTGAGCTGGCTCTTGGAAGAAAGTATTGCCTTGATGGTTGGATGTCATTTTGGAGGAGTGGGTGTTCCTAGGCAGGTTACATCTGCATGCGGACCACCCTAGGTTATGCCCACACTTATAGTTGAGCCTCCATGATTGAAAGAACTGAAACTCAGTGAATGAAAGGGACGGGCCAGGGGCAGTAAGACTGGAGAGGAAAGGACCAGAGGATGCTGGATGTTCTCCAGCTAGGAAATGAGGCAGCCTCTGTCTGTCTTGTTGCAGCTTCCAAATCACATTGTGAAAAGGTGACAGTGTGCAGTGAAATCAGAGTAAGCCATTTTAGTACAGGAGAGGAGCCTGTACAGCTGTGCAAGACTGAAGGGAAGGCTGGAGTTTAGCTTTAATGTGAATAGAAATGATGTTGAGCTCACCACTCTAGTTTGGACAGGCAACATCCAATTTTGAATCAAACTTGTTTAAGTTCACAAGACTAGAAAAAGGCCTACACCATGACTTCTAAAGTTTCAGACGCCCATCGGTACCCAATACAGTCCTCAAGAAGATGAAGAACCCTAAGGAGACAGCTAATGATATACGGGCATCTTATAACATCTGTTCACAGAAGTCTACTCTCCAAATGAGGCCTACACCATGACTTCTAAAGTTTCAGACGCCCATCGATACCCAATACAGTCCTCAAGAAGATGAAGAACCCTAAGGAGACAGCTAATGATATACGGGCATCTTATAACATCTAGTATATCTATAAACAAGGGTTGTGGCGCTTCCTATGGGGTACTGAATGGGAGGGGTGTTAATAATGTACACGGGTGGTTCCCTCAATGAGCCCCAATAAGGTACCTGGTAGCTACAGGAGCAAACTTTGTTACCGTAAGAGTATTTATGTCTATAACTAGACATACACACATACATCCATATACACCTGCATATATCAACAAAAATAATATTCCTGAAGATAGTTCATTCAGGCCTAATTAGAAGGGGTGTGGGCTGGTTCATTCAGACCTAATTAAAAGGGTTGTGGGCTGGAGCCCCTGTGACTGTGATACGTATACCACCACTAGGTAGTCATGTGTGTGTAACCTTATAAGTGCTCTTCTGCCAAAATATCCAAACACTCTGCTAACCGTGCAAAGTGAACAAACATAAGTGAGCATACATAGAAAATGTTACCCAAATATAGTAATCAAATAAACATAATGTGATCAAATGAAGTGCATGTTACCCAGATAAATATCAAATAAACATAATGTGATCAAATTAAGTGCAAAGGAAACCAATAGTTTTTTCAGTGATAATAGTCCATAAGATACAGAACTTGTTCAAATCCAGTATTCCAAACAATTTCGTGACTTAGGTGCTCTCGGGTAATTCCTGTGACTTTAGTGCTCCCCCTTCAGATCCCCACTCACCAAATACAACAACCCCGTAGAGGGGCAACCAGCATAAGATGTCTCTTTCACAGTCTCTTCTCCACGTTGATCTGGCGGGCTTTACAGGATGGTTTACGTTGGTTATCCCAATAGATTCCCGGATCCGGGTATATAGGTAGCTTTCTAATAGGTAGAATGTTCACAATGGCTCCCTCATGGAAAGGAAAAGATAGGAAGCTTCCATGGTGTAGTATGTAAAAAGCTTTATTCAAAAACCTCCATCAACAATCAGCGGAGTATATTAGGCAAAATAAAATCCATAAAAAATATATAAAAAATATATATATTTTTAAGCTATCTCAGACCGAAGCCTGAGGGCAGACCCGTAGCGAGGTTTAAAGCGTGTACCGCCGGTAATAGCTGTATACGCTCTGCTTGTGTTGAGTTCGTGTCCGGAAGCGGTATGCGCTCCACCTGCGTTTCAGCTAGGGTCCGTAACCGGAAGTGACGTAGCGTGCGTGGCGTCGTTGTACGCGTTTCGTCATAGACGTCTTCAGCAACGATGCCAGCACGCCGCGCACTACGTCCATTTAAGGAGCCGTCAGTTTCGATCCGCCCCTTAATTTCTACCCCATCCAATCCTATCATACCAAGGCGAGGTGACACTCCACCTAGGCTGGAGTGTCAGCAGGGATGGTCGTACGCCATTTCGTATTGCAAAACCCGGCTAATGGGTTAGAATCTGCCCTCCTGTGTGATTAAATAATACCAAATGGTTAGGAAGTGGGCATAAGGATAAATATACCGTAAACTAAAACTAGGATTTAAAAGTAAAATTGAAAATTAGGATTTAAAATTAAAATTAAAATTAATATTAAATTAAGATTAGGTATGTAGATATATACCCAGACCGTTGTGGGACAGTAAATATAGAAAAATCATGAGGCTTATTATGAGCCAAGTTTGTGAAGGAAGGAACCTATCCATAAATTTGCTCTCAGACACTAGAGAGCTGGGAAGGGAAAAAAAGGGATGTTGTTACAAGTCCAGACCCCCAGTATTAGTTATAGTAAAAGTATACATAGGTTCCTGTATTCCACATATTTGGGGGTATTGGCTTTTAAGGTCAGAGGATTTTCTAGAAGGAGATTTGGGGTCACCCCCCTATTCTATGTGTAAGTGGCTAAGAAGCTATACCTTATATCCATAAGGGGAAGGGACGGTAGATGTTCACAGATATAAGTGATGTACCCCTATCTTTCACGGATTAGCCAGGAAACAGTTTAAATCGATATCCAGGTTGAGGCCCCTCGGAGCAAGGGACCTCAGCCTGTATATCCATGCGGTTTCGTTTTGTGATATAAGTGTGGTTTTGTTGCCCCCTCGCCAGTGATCCCTCACACAGTCAATCCCATAGAAGATCATCCCTGTGGGGTCCCGGTTATGTACTGTGTCGAAGTGGCGGGAAAGATGGTGTTTTGGGAACCCTTTTTTGATGTTTTTTATGTGTTCCCGTATTCTCACATATAGGGGTCGGGTGGTTCTGCCCACATATTGCATTTGGCACGGGCACTCGATGATATAGGTCACGTGTGTGCTCTGACAGGTGATGAGTTCCCTAATCTGGTATTGTTTGTGATCTGATCTTGATTTAAAAATTTCCCTTTTCCGAGGTTGTTTCCTGGTAACCCTACATGGTAGGCATTTTTGGCACCTGTAAAACCCTTTCATGTCTGGAAAAATCCGAGTCGTTTTGGGGGGGTTAATAACATTATGTACTAAAAGGTGTCGTAGATTAGGCGCCTTTCGGTATACTACCTTTGGTTTGTTAGGTAATATACCAGCTAATGTTCTATCCTCCTTTAAGATAGGCCAGTACTTCTTCAGGATCTGCTCAAAATCTTTATATTGAGAGTTGAAACCTGTAATGAACGTCAATTCTGCATTGTTTTTCTTCCTTTTGGGTTTCATCAGTAGATTCTTGCGGTCTAGTTTTGCTAGCTGGTATATTACCTAACAAACCAAAGGTAGTATACCGAAAGGCGCCTAATCTACGACACCTTTTAGTACATAATGTTATTAACCCCCCCAAAACGACTCGGATTTTTCCAGACATGAAAGGGTTTTACAGGTGCCAAAAATGCCTACCATGTAGGGTTACCAGGAAACAACCTCGGAAAAGGGAAATTTTTAAATCAAGATCAGATCACAAACAATACCAGATTAGGGAACTCATCACCTGTCAGAGCACACACGTGACCTATATCATCGAGTGCCCGTGCCAAATGCAATATGTGGGCAGAACCACCCGACCCCTATATGTGAGAATACGGGAACACATAAAAAACATCAAAAAAGGGTTCCCAAAACACCATCTTTCCCGCCACTTCGACACAGTACATAACCGGGACCCCACAGGGATGATCTTCTATGGGATTGACTGTGTGAGGGATCACTGGCGAGGGGGCAACAAAACCACACTTATATCACAAAACGAAACCGCATGGATATACAGGCTGAGGTCCCTTGCTCCGAGGGGCCTCAACCTGGATATCGATTTAAACTGTTTCCTGGCTAATCCGTGAAAGATAGGGGTACATCACTTATATCTGTGAACATCTACCGTCCCTTCCCCTTATGGATATAAGGTATAGCTTCTTAGCCACTTACACATAGAATAGGGGGGTGACCCCAAATCTCCTTCTAGAAAATCCTCTGACCTTAAAAGCCAATACCCCCAAATATGTGGAATACAGGAACCTATGTATACTTTTACTATAACTAATACTGGGGGTCTGGACTTGTAACAACATCCCTTTTTTTTCCCTTCCCAGCTCTCTAGTGTCTGAGAGCAAATTTATGGATAGGTTCCTTCCTTCACAAACTTGGCTCATAATAAGCCTCATGATTTTTCTATATTTACTGTCCCACAACGGTCTGGGTATATATCTACATACCTAATCTTAATTTAATTTTAATTTTAATTTTAAATCCTAATTTTCAATTTTACTTTTAAATCCTAGTTTTAGTTTACGGTATATTTATCCTTATGCCCACTTCCTAACCATTTGGTATTATTTAATCACACAGGAGGGCAGATTCTAACCCATTAGCCGGGTTTTGCAATACGAAATGGCGTACGACCATCCCTGCTGACCCTCCAGCCTAGGTGGAGTGTCACCTCGCCTTGGTATGATAGGATTGGATGGGGTAGAAATTAAGGGGCGGATCGAAACTGACGGCTCCTTAAATGGACGTAGTGCGCGGCGTGCTGGCATCGTTGCTGAAGACGTCTATGACGAAACGCGTACAACGACGCCACGCACGCTACGTCACTTCCGGTTACGGACCCTAGCTGAAACGCAGGTGGAGCGCATACCGCTTCCGGACACGAACTCAACACAAGCAGAGCGTATACAGCTATTACCGGCGGTACACGCTTTAAACCTCGCTACGGGTCTGCCCTCAGGCTTCGGTCTGAGATAGCTTAAAAATATATATATATTTTTTATATATTTTTTATGGATTTTATTTTGCCTAATATACTCCGCTGATTGTTGATGGAGGTTTTTGAATAAAGCTTTTTACATACTACACCATGGAAGCTTCCTATCTTTTCCTTTCCATGAGGGAGCCATTGTGAACATTCTACCTATTAGAAAGCTACCTATATACCCGGATCCGGGAATCTATTGGGATAACCAACGTAAACCATCCTGTAAAGCCCGCCAGATCAACGTGGAGAAGAGACTGTGAAAGAGACATCTTATGCTGGTTGCCCCTCTACGGGGTTGTTGTATTTGGTGAGTGGGGATCTGAAGGGGGAGCACTAAAGTCACAGGAATTACCCGAGAGCACCTAAGTCACGAAATTGTTTGGAATACTGGATTTGAACAAGTTCTGTATCTTATGGACTATTATCACTGAAAAAACTATTGGTTTCCTTTGCACTTAATTTGATCACATTATGTTTATTTGATATTTATCTGGGTAACATGCACTTCATTTGATCACATTATGTTTATTTGATTACTATATTTGGGTAACATTTTCTATGTATGCTCACTTATGTTTGTTCACTTTGCACGGTTAGCAGAGTGTTTGGATATTTTGGCAGAAGAGCACTTATAAGGTTACACACACATGACTACCTAGTGGTGGTATACGTATCACAGTCACAGGGGCTCCAGCCCACAACCCTTTTAATTAGGTCTGAATGAACCAGCCCACACCCCTTCTAATTAGGCCTGAATGAACTATCTTCAGGAATATTATTTTTGTTGATATATGCAGGTGTATATGGATGTATGTGTGTATGTCTAGTTATAGACATAAATACTCTTACGGTAACAAAGTTTGCTCCTGTAGCTACCAGGTACCTTATTGGGGCTCATTGAGGGAACCACCCGTGTACATTATTAACACCCCTCCCATTCAGTACCCCATAGGAAGCGCCACAACCCTTGTTTATAGATATACTAGTTCACAGAGAATCCTTTCAGGAAGCTCTTCTAAGGGAGGCAGCACACCTAACTTAGTGGCCTAAGCGCAGCTTTTTGCTTTCAACATCTTATAACATCTGTTCACAGAAGTCTACTCTCCAAATGATGTCTATTTAGATTCTTTGCAGACCATTTAGATGCTCCACAGCTTTATTTAACCACTTGCTGACCACCTCATGTATGAGTACGGTGGCTGAGTGGCTCTCCTGTGGCAGATCACATACCTAATAGTATGTGACCCAACACTTCCAGGTAGAGGGTGTGTGCGCAGATGTACTGTGATTAGACACAGCACAACCCGATCGGCAGGTGCCAGCCAATAGATGTCCACAGGCCCTGCTAATCGGCGAGGAGACATACAGAACAGAGCTCTGCCTATGAAAACAAGGCAGAGCTCTGTTCTGTTAGCAGGGATGTGGTAGATTTTGTTTCCCAAAGCAGGGAATAAAATCCACCACATCCCTTAGTAAAAACAGCACACAGTATACACCAAAACATTGGCTAGGCACACATTTAACCCTTGGATCGCCCTAGATGTTTAACCACTTCCCAGCTTATTAGTACAGTGACAGTGCAGATTTTTAGCACTGATCACTGTATTAGTGTCACTGGTTCCCCACAAAGTGTCAGATAGTGTCAGATTTTCTGCCGCACTATCGCAGTCCTGCTATAATTCGCTGATTGCCGCCATTACTAGTACAAAAAAATTAAAATAAATAAAAATTCCAGTATATATCCCATAGTTTGTAGACGTTATAACATTTGCCCAAACCAATCAATATACGCTTATTGGGATTTTTTACCAAAAATATGTAGCAGAATACATATTGGCCTCAATTTATGAAGACATTTGAATTTTTTAATTCTTTTATTGGATGTTTTATAGCAGAAAGTAAAAAATATTGGGGTTTTTATTTTTTCAAATTTTTTTTCAAAAAAGATTTTTTGTTTATAGCGCGAAAAAAAAAAAAAAAACGCAGAGGTGATCAAATACCGCCACAACAAAACTCTATAAATGGACATACATTTTGTTTGGGTACAGTGTCTCATGACTGCTCAATTGTCAAAGTAACAGTGCTGTATCGCAAAAAAAAAAAAAGGGCCTGGTCAGGAAGGGAGGGTAAATCTTCCACAGGTCAATTGGTTAAAGAAAACACTGCTTACCAACACCAAAGCCTCATCCCAACTGTAAAGCTTTGTGGAGGGAGCCTAATAGTGTGGAGTTGCTTTGTGCCCTTGGCATCTGCATGGTGACAAAGACTGGCATCCCATGAAATCTCTGGTTGGAAAGAAGTTCTACAGTAGAACATCAGGGCTTCTGCTCATTAAATAATACTTGGAAGATGTTGAGCACTTGTTGTCATGCACATTGATAATAATCGAAAGCATGGGATTTATTTAACAACAGGCTGGCTCAAAGAAAAAACAAATCCCTATTCAATACTGACCAAGCCATAGTCTCGACATACTGTAAGTTCCATTGAAATGCCGTGGCAGATCAAGCCTGACACCTCTACCTTCCAAAACAATATTTAACTGCAGAAAGCATTGCATTGAATGTTTGCAGTTGGTCCTCACTTTGCCTCTTTTCTTCACACATATTCCTTATCACAGGGCTCAAAATTTCAAGTCCTGAGCTACTAGCTTTTCAGGCCTCAAGGGTTACTTGTCACCAGTTGCCCCGCCCAACCCCTACCCTGCTCTGCCCCTAAACCCGCCCTCATAAATTATCTCACGAAATGACACTTTAATGCTTTATGCAATTATGTTATAAAAATAATAACAACTTTATCCATGCCCATCAATGCAGCTTGCCTGTGCCCGCCAATGCAGCCTGTGCCCAACATGCAGCCTGTGTCCAATGCAGCCTGTGCCCACCATGCAGCCTGTGTCCCATGTGCAGCCTGTGTCCCATGTGCAGCCTGTGTCCCATGTGCAGCCTGTGTCCCATGTGCAGCCTGTGTCCCATGTGCAGCCTGTGCCCACCATGCAGCCTGTGTCCCATGTGCAGCCTGTTTCCCATGTGCAGCCTGTGTTCCATGTGCAGCCTGTGTTCCATGTGCAGCCTGTTTCCCATGTGCAGCCTGTGTTCCATGTGCAGCCTGTGTCCCATGTGCAGCCTGTGTTCCATGTGCAGCCTGTGTCCACCATGTGCAGCCTGTTTCCCATGTGCAGCCTGTTTCCCATGTGCAGCCTGTTTCCCATGTGCAGCCTGTTTCCCATGTGCAGCCTGTTTCCCATGTGCAGCCTGTTTCCCATGTGCAGCCTGTTTCCCATGTGCAGCCTATTTCCCATGTGCAGCCTGTTTCCCATGTGCAGCCTGTTTCCCATGTGCAGCCTGTTTCCCATGTGCAGCCTGTGTCCCATGTGCAGCCTGTGTCCCATGTGCAGCCTGTTTCCCATGTGCAGCCTGTGTTCCATGTGCAGCCTGTGTCCACCATGTGCAGCCTGTGTCCACCATGTGCAGCCTGTGTCCACCATGTGCAGCCTGTGTCCACCATGTGCAGCCTGTGTCCACCATGTGCAGCCTGTGTCCACCATGTGCAGCCTGTGTCCACCATGTGCAGCCTGTGTCCACCATGTGCAGCCTGTGTCCACCATGTGCAGCCTGTGTCCACCATGTGCAGCCTGTGTCCACCATGTGCAGTCTGTGCCCACCATGCAGCCTGTGCGCCATATGCAGCCTGTGTCCACCATGTGCAGCCTGTCTCCCATGTGCAGCCTGTGTCCACCATGTGCAGTCTGTGCCCATCATGCAGCCTGTGTGCCATATGCAGCCTGTGTTCCATGTGCAGCCTGTGTTCCATGTGCAGATTGTGTCCACCATGTGCAGATTGTGTCCACCATGTGCAGCCTGTGCCCACCATGCAGCCTCTGCCCACCATGCAGCCTCTGCCCACCATGCAGCCTGTGCCCCCCATGCAGCCTGTGTCCCATGTGCAGCCTGTGTCCACCATGTGCAGCCTGTGTGCCATATGCAGCCTGTGTGCCATATGCAGCCTGTGTGCCATGTGCAGCCTGTGTGCCATGTGCAGCCTGTGTGCCATGTGCAGCCTGTGTGCCATGTGCAGCCTGTGTCCCATGTGCAGCCTGTGTGCCATGTGCAGCCTGTGTGCCATGTGCAGCCTGTGTGCCATGTGCAGCCTGTGTCCCATGTGCAGCCTGTGTTCCATGTGCAGCCTGTGTTCCATGTGCAGCCTGTGTTCCATGTGCAGCCTGTGTTCCATGTGCAGCCTGTGTTCCATGTGCAGCCTGTGTTCCATGTGCAGCCTGTGTTCCATGTGCAGCCTGTGTCCCATGTGCAGCCTGTGCCCACCATGCAGCCTGTGTCCCATGTGCAGCCTGTTTCCCATGTGCAGCCTGTGTTCCATGTGCAGCCTGTGTTCCATGTGCAGCCTGTTTCCCATGTGCAGCCTGTGTTCCATGTGCAGCCTGTGTCCCATGTGCAGCCTGTGTTCCATGTGCAGCCTGTGTCCACCATGTGCAGCCTGTTTCCCATGTGCAGCCTGTTTCCCATGTGCAGCCTGTTTCCCATGTGCAGCCTGTTTCCCATGTGCAGCCTGTTTCCCATGTGCAGCCTGTTTCCCATGTGCAGCCTGTTTCCCATGTGCAGCCTGTTTCCCATGTGCAGCCTGTGTCCCATGTGCAGCCTGTGTCCCATGTGCAGCCTGTGTCCCATGTGCAGCCTGTGTCCACCATGTGCAGCCTGTGTCCACCATGTGCAGCCTGTGTCCACCATGTGCAGCCTGTGTCCACCATGTGCAGCCTGTGTCCACCATGTGCAGCCTGTGTCCACCATGTGCAGCCTGTGTCCACCATGTGCAGCCTGTGTCCACCATGTGCAGCCTGTGTCCACCATGTGCAGCCTGTGTCCACCATGTGCAGCCTGTGTCCACCATGTGCAGCCTGTGTCCACCATGTGCAGCCTGTGTCCACCATGTGCAGTCTGTGCCCACCATGCAGCCTGTGCGCCATATGCAGCCTGTGTGCCATATGCAGCCTGTGTCCACCATGTGCAGCCTGTCTCCCATGTGCAGCCTGTGTCCACCATGTGCAGTCTGTGCCCATCATGCAGCCTGTGTGCCATGTGCAGCCTGTGTTCCATGTGCAGATTGTGTCCACCATGTGCAGCCTGTGCCCACCATGCAGCCTCTGCCCACCATGCAGCCTCTGCCCACCATGCAGCCTGTGCCCCCCATGCAGCCTGTGTCCCATGTGCAGCCTGTGTCCACCATGTGCAGCCTGTGTGCCATATGCAGCCTGTGTGCCATATGCAGCCTGTGTGCCATATGCAGCCTGTGTGCCATATGCAGCCTGTGTGCCATGTGCAGCCTGTGTGCCATGTGCAGCCTGTGTGCCATGTGCAGCCTGTGTCCCATGTGCAGCCTGTGTCCCATGTGCAGCCTGTGTGCCATGTGCAGCCTGTGTGCCATGTGCAGCCTGTGTCCCATGTGCAGCCTGTGTTCCATGTGCAGCCTGTGTTCCATGTGCAGCCTGTGTTCCATGTGCAGCCTGTGTTCCATGTGCAGCCTGTGTTCCATGTGCAGCCTGTTTCCCATGTGCAGCCTGTTTCCCATGTGCAGCCTGTTTCCCATGTGCAGCCTGTGTCCACCATGTGCAGCCTGTGTCCACCATGTGCAGCCTGTGTCCACCATGTGCAGCCTGTGTCCACCATGTGCAGCCTGTGTCCACCATGTGCAGCCTGTGTCCACCATGTGCAGCCTGTGTCCACCATGTGCAGCCTGTGTCCCCCATGTGCAGCCTGTGTCCCCCATGTGCAGCCTGTGTCCCCCATGTGCAGCCTGTGTCCACCATGTGCAGTCTGTGCCCACCATGCAGCCTGTGCGCCATATGCAGCCTGTGTGCCATATGCAGCCTGTGTCCACCATGTGCAGCCTGTCTCCCATGTGCAGCCTGTGTCCACCATGTGCAGTCTGTGCCCATCATGCAGCCTGTGTGCCATATGCAGCCTGTGTTCCATGTGCAGCCTGTGTTCCATGTGCAGATTGTGTCCACCATGTGCAGATTGTGTCCACCATGTGCAGCCTGTGCCCACCATGCAGCCTCTGCCCACCATGCAGCCTCTGCCCCCCATGCAGCCTGTGTCCCATGTGCAGCCTGTGTCCACCATGTGCAGCCTGTGTGCCATATGCAGCCTGTGTGCCATATGCAGCCTGTGTGCCATATGCAGCCTGTGTGCCATATGCAGCCTGTGTGCCATGTGCAGCCTGTGTGCCATGTGCAGCCTGTGTCCCATGTGCAGCCTGTGTCCCATGTGCAGCCTGTGTGCCATGTGCAGCCTGTGTGCCATGTGCAGCCTGTGTCCCATGTGCAGCCTGTGTTCCATGTGCAGCCTGTGTTCCATGTGCAGCCTGTGTTCCATGTGCAGCCTGTGTTCCATGTGCAGCCTGTGTTCACCATGTGCAGCCTGTGTCCACCATGTGCAGCCTGTGCCCGCCATGCAGCCTGTGCCCCCCATGCAGCCTGTGTCCCATGTTCAGCCTGTGCCCACCATGTGCAGCCTGTGCCCACCATGTGCAGCCTGTGCCCACCATGTGCAGCCTGTGCCCACCATGCAGCCTGTGCCCACCATGTGCAGCCTGTGCCCACCATGCAGCCTGTGCCCACCATGCAGCCTGTGTCCCATATGCAGCCTACCTGTGGAGGGGAAGAGAGGAGAGCCGCCACTAGATGATCAGAGCAGGCAACATCACAGCTTTCGTTTCAATAGCTGTGTGTTCCCCCGCCGTGCGCCATCACATAAGCCCCTCCCCTTGTCCGGGGAACTTTGATACAGGTGATCTGTCTATCAAAGTCCTGGAAAAAGAGGAGGGGCTTATGTGACGGTGCACGGCGGGGGAACACCCAGCTATTTAAACGAAAGTTGTGATATTCCCTGCTCTGATCATCCAGTGGCGGGTCTCTTCTCTTCCCCTCTGTGATCGGCGGTGCTCGCCCCCCCCACCTCCCAGGCAGCCCTTCTCGCCAGCCCTCAAAATCCATTCGCAAAATGTGAGGGTGCGAGTGGAATTTTTGAGGGCTGCCTTATCATACAGCTCTCTTTAAAGCTGAAGTTTAGGTATGGACAATTTTTGCATTGTTGCATTGGTTCAGCTTGGACCAAAGTAAGTATGCATCTCCCATACCTGGCCGATCCCTGTGGAAGATGGAAATCAATGTAGGAGGCACCGCTACTACAGTGATTGCCCTGGTCTCCAGGTCCCATGCTGGTTGGCTGCCCTGCTGCATATTGAACACACAAGGTCACTAGCTCAGCAAGGGAGCCATTCAAAGAGCATTTTCTCAATGAATGCAAAATGTTCTCTGATCGGATGAGGTGGAGATTGTGACAACACCACCCCAACCCACCTCACCAACAGCACCCCACCTCTCCACCTCATTCAATTACAGAATGCTTTGCATTCATTGAGAAAATGCAAAGTGTTCTCTGGATGGTGCCCATGTTGAGTGAGCAAATGGCCTCATGTGTTTACTAAGAAGAGAGGTAGACACGGTACCCAAAAAACAGTAGTAATCATTATATTAGCAGTGCTTACTACAGTGATATTGAGCTTCCATAGAGATCTGCTAGGAATGGGAGATGCATACTTACATTGGTCCAAGCTGGGCCATTATAACTGTATAAAATGTAGAATAGTCCCTACCTAAACCTCAACTTCAGCAAATGACAACTAACAACTCAGAACCTCAAAGCCAATGTTGGAGAATTTCCCTCCTTCAGAAGCTGGGATCTCAGGTCTGAACAGGAAGCAGATAGCTATATAAAACCCAACAGGTGTCTCTGACTGCAGGTCCCACTCTGAATGGACGAATATTTCCATTCTACCAACCCAACATGTATTATTTTTTCTTGTCGTGGGGGCAACTACCCCTGCCTAGTGCATGAATGGGGCAACTACCCCTGTCTAGTGCATGGATGGGGCAACTACCCCTGCCTAGTGCATGGAAGGGGCAACTACCCCAGCCTAGTGCATGGATGGGGCAACTACCCCTGCCTAATGCATCAATGGGGCAACTACCCCTGCCCAATGCATGAATGGGGCAACTACCCCTGCCTAGTCCATGGAAGGGGCAACTGCCCCTGCCTAGTGCATGGATGGGGCAACTACCCCTGCCTAATGCATGAACGGGGCAACTACCCCTGCCTAGTGCATGGAAGGGGCAACTACCCCTGCCTAGTGCATGGATGGGGCAACTACCCCTGCCTAGTGCATGAATGGGGCAACTACCCCTGCCTAGTGCATGGAAGGGGCAACTACCCCTGCCTAGTGCATGAATGGGGCAACTACCCCTGCCTAGTGCATGGAAGGGGCAACTACCCCTGCCTAGTGCATGGATGGGGCAACTACCCCTGCCTAGTGCATGAATGGGGCAACTACCCCTGCCTAGTGCATGAATGGGGCAACTACCCCTGCCTAGTGCATGGATGGGGCAACTACCCCTGCCTAGTGCATGGAAGGGGCAACTACCACCAGCTTAGTGCATGGATGGGGCAACTACCCCTGCCTAATGCATCAATGGGGAAACTACCCCTGCCTAGTGCATGAATGGGGCAACTACCCCTGCTTAGTGCATGAATGGGGCAACTACCCCTGCCTAGTGCATGGAAGGGGCAGCTACCCCTACCTAGTGCATGAATGGGGCAACTACCCCTGCCTAGTGCATGAATGGGGCAACTACCCCTGCCTAGTGCATGGATGGGGCAACTACTTCTGCTTAGTGCATGAATGGGGCAACTACCCCTGCCTAGTGCATGGATGGGGCAACTACTTCTGCTTAGTGCATGAATGGGGCAACTACCCCTGCCTAGTGCATGGATGGGGCAACTACTTCTGCTTAGTGCATGAATGGGGCAACTACCCCTGCCTAGTGCATGAATCAGCCCAAAAAAGTTTAACAGGTACACAGTTGTTCAGCTATTTGCACCGTTCCCTTTAATTGGCTTTTCTTAAGGGAAAATACATGTTGTTCAGTTAATCTTTCATAATAACTAAGGTTCTCCATGTCTGTCTGGTTGTGTTTTTTTTTCTTTGTAATTTTTGTAGTTGTTTTTTTTGCAATAAAAAGAATTAAAAAAAAAAAAAAAAAAAAAAAAGCTTTCCATGTCCCATATCAAAACACAAATCAATCTATACTTCTGTCTCAGAGCATTCATTGTCCTGTCTTGAGGGTGAAAAAAGCAGCTCTGACACATAACCACTGCTGTGCTGGCCGTGACATACTTTAAGTGGTTAGCACTTCTGCCTGGCAGCACTAGGGTCATTGCTTTGAATCACCACTACTCTTTATCAGTACGTTTTTCCTTTCTTATAGAATTTGTCGATTTTAGCAAACTATTCATCAATTTTAGGTGCTTTTAATATACAGTAAATGTTAAATCACCTTTTTTTTTTAGGTTTAATCGAGTCTCAAGTTCCAATTCACAAACACCGCAGTAAGTACAAGGTGGGTGCCTCTACTGATGTTGATATACAGTACAAATTTATTTAAATTTGTTAACCACTTGACCTCCGATTTTACCCCCTTCAGAACCAGGCCATTTTTTACTATTCAGCGCTGCGCTACTTTTACTGGCAATTTCACAGTTATGCAACACTGTACGTAGGAAATTTATATAATTTTTTCACACAAATAGAGCTTTCTTTTGGTCACCACTTTCTTTTGGTCACCACTGGGTTTTTTAGTTTTTGCTATATAAACCAAAAAAGGCTGAAAAATAAATAAAATAAAAATCTACATTCTGTTATAAAACAAATCCAATAAAATCAAATTTCTTCAAAAATTTAGGCCAAAATGTATTATTTCTTTGATGAAAAAAAATTACAATAAGTGAACTGTATATTAATTGGTTTGTGTGAAAGTTATTGAGTGTACAAACTATGGAATATATATTTCAAAACTGATCAATCCTAATATACTGACAGACTATCTCATTTCTTGAGGCCCCTAAAATGCCAGGACAGTACAAATACCCCCTAAATTACCTCTTTTTGGAAAGTAGACAGTCCAAGGTGTTTAGTAAGAGGCATGGTGAGTTTTCTGAAGTTGCAATCTTTTGTCACAATTTGTTTGAAAACGAAAAAATTAAATACATTTTTTTTCACAATTTGTTTTTTATATACTGTCACCAGTGCAGGGCAGCATCATCATATGACTGGTGTGTTGGTGATTAGGGATACTGACTGGTGACAGTGTGTTAAAAAAAACAATAATAATAATGTTTTATTTAATTTTTTTAAGCATTTTCTTTTATTTTTTTTTTTTACATTTTTAAAGACATTTTTTTTTACTATTTAATTTTTACATACTTTCATCAGAGTAGTTCAGTGTCACCATAGTGACACTGTACTACTCTGGGGGAATGTGATCAGGGATTTTTTATTAACTTATTATTTTTTTACACTTTGCTGTTACAGTGATGATCATGTGAACTGTCATGAATGGGTTACATTTAAAACAGCTGTGATTTACTATTGGGTGCTGTGATTGGCCCACCGCTATCACATGGCACAGGGTGCTGTGATTGGCTCAGGTACCATGTGATAGCTGTGGGCCAATCACATCATTACTACAGGAAACACAGCTGTTATGAATGAAATGTATTCATCACAGCTTTGTTGACATTGTGATCATGTGAGCTGCAATCTGCTTTGTCCAGTGGATTTTGAATAGAGCGGAGAAGGTCTAGAACCCCTGTTGTTTTTTTTCTGTTATCCAGGGCTTCATTAGAGAGATTTTCCTCTACTGCCTCAATGACCACTGTTACACCAGACAGAAAAAAAAATCTGTTTTTTTTTTTTAGGACTGAAAGGGAAAGCTATAACCCTGTCAGTTTTATATAGCTAGAACATGTCTGTAGGAGGCTTTGGACATCTGTTTTCAATGTCTTGTGATCATAAAATTTGATTCAATGTATGGAGCTCAGTAGTTCTGGAGATGCTACTCGGGATAAAGGTCTACAATGAAAAACAGGACACCCCTATTTGGAAAATACAGGGTAAAGGTCTACAATGGAAAACAGGAAATCCATATCTGGAAGACCCAGGCTGAAGGTCTACATTGGAAAACAGGACACCCTTAACTGGAAAATACAGAGTAAAGGTCTACAATGGAAAACAGGACACCCTTATCTGGAAAATACAGAGTAAAGGTCTACAATGGAAAACAGGACACCCTTATCTGGAAAACCCAGGATAAAGGCCTATAATAGCAAACATATTTGGAGGAGCCAGGGTAAAAGTCTACAATAGAAAACAGGAACCCTTATATGGAGGATATTGGGTAAAGGTCTACAATGGAAAACAGGACTATATTTAGGACTATCCTATATGGAGGATACAGGGTAAAAGCCTACAATGGAAAGTTTTTTTTTAATTTATGTAGAAATTACATTATACAGTCACTGCATTTTAAGGTTCCAACACTCTACCTTCATCAGGGCTAAAACAGGAATAAAAAGACATAGGCATTTATTTAATAAATTCAATTAGGCTGTTCACTTTGCAAGGGAATGTTTTTTTTTGTAAGAGAAATTTCCCTTAGCTTCTTGAATGAGCTAAAGCTCTGATGACGTCCATCAGCCAATCATGTGCAAGCAAAAATGTTTGTTTTTATTTTCCTTGCACACAATTGGGTATTATTTGCAACGTGAATTTTCACCATATTTACTAAGCTAAGGGAAAATTCCCTTGCAAACTGAACACCCTATTTGTCTTTAGTAAATCAACCCTTATTGTTCATATAACAAGACTAATAATGCCTAAATTGTTCATATTTTGTAATATTTACAAATTATTGGGGAAACAAAAAGTAAAACTTATATGAAAATAGTGGTAATATCACAATCAGTATATATAAAGAAAGCATACTGTATATAAAAACAAACATTACATCACATAAAGCACAAAACAAATGATTAAGCCTAAAGTTCTCTTAAAATAGATGTTCTAAAACAGGTGTATCTAAACTTTTCAGTACCAAAAACGAATCAGCTTTAATAAATGAATAAATCAACACACTCCAAGGAATAACTTACCATCAGAAGCCCCCTTCACATCAGAAGCCACCCAACATATAAGATATCGTCCCTTCTCATCAGAAGTCCCACAAAACATCAGACATTCACCCTTCACATCAGAAGCCCCCAACACATCAGACATTCCCCCTTCACATCAGAAGTCCTACCTTCACATCGGAAGCCCCCCATTGCATCAGAAGCCCCCCAATATATAAGATATTCTCCCTTCACATCAGAAGCCCCACATAACATCAGACAATCTCCCTTCACATTACATAGTTACATAGTAGGTGAGGTTGAAAAAAGACACAAGTCCATCAAGTCCAACCCATGTGTGTGATTATATGTCAGTATTACATTGTATATCCCTGTATGTTGTGGTCGTTCAGGTGCTTATCTAATAGTTTCTTGAAACTATCGATGCACCCCGCTGAGACCACCGCCTGTGGAAGGGAATTCCACATCCTTGCCGCTCTTACAGTAATGAACCCTCTACGTAGTTTAAGGTTAAACCTCTTTTCTTCTAATTTTAATGAGTGGCCACGAGTCTTGACATTGGAAGTCCTACCTTTACATCAGAAGCCCCCCATAACATCAGAAGCTGCCCATCACATCAGAAGTCCTCCCATCACATCAGAAGCCCCATATCACATCAGAAGGCCCCTTTCACATTAGAAGTCCTCCCTTCACATCAGAAGCCCCATATCACATCAGAAGGCCCCCTTCACATTAGAAGTCCTCCCTTCACATCAGAAGCCAGACAAAAACTCAGGGTCTCTTAACATGTTAAGTTGTAATCCTTTACCTTTCCTTCCAAAACTAAAAATAAAAAGATTTGCTTAGACATATGCTTTAAGATTGAATATTAAGGCGCTAATATTGCACAAGAAAGTCATTTATGATGTCAGTTTTGCAGGTATACTGTACTTTCTATAAAAAAAAAATGATACTAAAATAAATATGAAGGCTACCATTGGTGATCTACTTCTAAAAATGTCTGACCTCAATATTTCCTAAGCCACTGGCTAACAAGCATGCAGTTAATAAAATCTGGAAAAAGTATTTGGATCTGCACACCTGTAATGGTTCAGTGAGATTGTTGACATCCCTTAATAATCATATAAGTCAATATGTACAATATGTATTGTATGTAATACTACAAAATGGAAATCTCATAAAGCAGAAATACTGTACGGTAAATGAAAATTCCATACTTACAGAGCAAGAGCACAAATAAATGGGGACTCATGTTGCCTGAAAAAGGTACACACGAATGAAGCTAACCATAACAGATTCTTGTATTTTCCTTTGCTTTGTATTCAAGGAAGCAGGAGGTTGTCTCTGGCAAGCTTGTATCACAATGCCCTCTGAATGTGTGAAGAAAGGAAAAAGAACTCTGGTATGGGAGATTTTATTCCATCTTTCTGGCCAGAAAAGAATGGACACTCCTGACCCGACTCGTGTCTACACGTCAAGAGTGTCAGATACAGTGAATACTGATAAGTGCAGTTTTCAACTTAACTGCTTCTAGTTTATATTGCTTTGCCAAATTTAGCTCTATTAAAGAAGTAAGACACAGAATCAGAAAGTTTCTGTATATCAGCTCCGAGCCTTAAAGGTCCCGTACTATAAACTGAACCTGTCGGCTCTTTATTGGGGCTTTTTATAGACTGGTTACAGGATCGCATATTTCAGCAAATTTCCATATAAGGTAACAAGCAGTATAATTTCAACATACATGACGCTGGACACATCTGGAAAAACTTAAGCTACGTCTTACAACTGACACGCACACATTATACAGAAAAATGAAAAACAACTTAAGTAGAACTCCAACCTATTATTTCCAACCTTATCAATACAGTGTACATATATATTTTCAGCATATTGCGTCACAAGCGAACAGGCGGTACACTTCTGTTTTTAACAGACATTCTAACCTTTTAAAAATAAGCCTATGCATCCTAACCTAGTTCCGCAAAACCATATATATTTTTAGCTTTATACAAAACTCGTTTCTCTGCAGTATGCTCTTGCAGGTTCCTTCATCTGTCTTAAATGATGTCAGCAAGCAAGCTTTTTGCACAGAAAGAGGAATGTATCAGATTCCTGTAATGGGGAAGACACAAATAGCTTCAACATGGAATACAAGAAATATGATTCTTAGCTGGAAATTCTAATTCAGTCTTACTACACACATAACTATGGCCATATAAACTGACCCCCGTTCCTACTTCACTAGTACTGGATTTCCTGTTCCACCTAATCCCAAAGTATTCCTGACATGTATGTCAAATTCCAACCTTGTCATCATCATGCTGGGGCAGGGGTCCAGGTTTGTCAGAATAAGAAACATATTTCCAGCCTTCAAAGATCCAACTTGGTCCTTCTCCACCTGCTTCTTTAGCCCATCCTTTTTAAGGTTCATGGTGTGTGTGTTCAGAGATGACCTTCTGCTCAGCAGATGATTAATGGAGCAGGTATGAACTTCTTCTAAGCTTGCTCGAGCCTGTTGTTTTTTTTCTAATTTCTTCAAAGCTGTTTTCCAGCTAGATTCCTTCAGCTATTTACAAGCTAAGAAAAAAAAGCTACCTAAAAGCCCTTTAAATTTGCCTAAATCAGTGGTCTCCAAACTGCAGCCCATGGGCCAGGTGTGGACCCCTGCTTGCCATTATCTGACCCTTGGGGCACTATTTCCCCACTGATACAAGACATTAATCTCACTGGACACCAGCAGTGGGGCATAATTTCTGCTATTAACACCAACAATGGGACACTATTCCTCCCACTGACTTCAACAATGGGGCACCATTCCCCCCAACTGAAACCAACAATGGGGCACTCTCCCACCCAATGATACCAACGATGGGGCACTATACCTCCAACTAATACCAATGATGGGGTTCTATTCCTTTAACTAATACCTATGATGGGACACAATTGCTTCAACTAAGACCAATAGTGAGACACTATTTACTCCTTCTATTGGCCACAGGTGCTGTGTAATTGTTCTATTCCCACTGATCACCAAGCTTAAGGCATTGCTAACTTCCGCTGAAGTTTTGACATTTTTTACTTCCACTGGCCACAGTCAAGCCCCCTAACGTCTGAAGGCTAGCAAACTGGCCCTCGGTTTATAAAGTTTGCAGACCCCTGGCCTAAATCCATGGTCATGTGATGCACCAGACCTTACGTCTTCTCTTCTTTCTACAGCAGAGTGAGAAGGTTCTTCTTTGGGTGTCCACATTGCTACCTAGTTGACATGGACACTTCCCATTGGCTGTTGAGGGGCAGGTTCCCTCAGGCTTATTAGCACTACATCATGTGATGATATCACTACAAGGGGACCAGTTGGCATGGACACAGACTGGCAGTGCTGGGTTACCGGTCTCCACTCCCAGAAGCCTAATAGGTGAGGAACATTGGAGTTAGGTGAGTAAATACAGCTTGAGAAGGTTTTTATTTTTTCTTAAAAGCTCACGATTTGGCAGGAATGATTGGAGGGAGTTCAAATATGCAAGGGGTTAAAGAACTTCACTGGTGAGGAACAGGTGAGTTAGATACATAAATACAGCTTCATTAATTTTTTTTGTCAAAAGCTCATGAATGGGTAAGAGGGAGGGGCAGGAGGGGATTCCACTTTGCCAGGAAGTGGGCTTTAAAGCTCAAACCTAGGCAAAGCAAGAACATCCTCCATTCCCTACCTTCCACCCCTCTCCAGTGGATCACTAAAATACAAAACAAAATCCAATTGCTTGATTCACTTACCTGAAGACATGGTCATGTAAAATTCAGGTCCTGAACAGCTGCCTCTCTTCTTTTGTTTTCATCTGACGGGTCCTTTCAGGTGTCTACATCACTGCCTGTGTAATTTGGACACTACCTATTGGTGGAAGTGTAAATTCAGGCAGTCATTTCACTGAGGCTTTTGAAGGAAGCAGAACTTTAGGGTTTAGAGAGCAGAGAGGTCCAAAAAAAAGATAATGTATAGCTGAAACTACTATATGGTCCCCAGGCAGGAAACAAGATTCCCAGAGCAAGGGAGAGTTGAGTATTGAAGACTCCATCTCCTTATGTGCCAAGACGAGGTGTTTGTGGAAACCAACCCAGGAGAAAGCTAAGTCTTTTATTTTATACAGTACAGTCAAAAATTGATTGTTGCTCAGAGCTGGGCTATAAAGTACTATATATGTAAACCTAAAACATGATTTGGTGTTTTTGGATTCCTTAGAATCAACTAAACCCAATATGTTATTTTTCAAAAATGTATTTTCCTGGATATACATGAAATAAAAACTGCAAATCCTGCCAGTATCTTGACCTTTTCCAGAGCTTCCCGTGTCCAGCTGACAATGTAGACCAAAGGCTGATAATTCAGTGGTAGCCTCTTTATTGTATTTCTTCTTCTTCTTCTTTTTTTTTTTTTTTTAACTGGAAGTTTTGTGCTCGCTCCTGAGTCCATCTTCATAAATAAATGTAATATCAAGGGTACTTCCCCCAAAAAGAGTTACTGGTAGCTGGTTTTTCTTTTCCATACTATTCCCCATAAACTTTAGATACTGTAGTCCATGCAAATCCCAGGAGGTCACCAGCTTGTGAAACCACCAGGCCTGTTACAAAGAGTCATTGCACAGTCAAGGTCACTTAAATCACACATCTCCTCTATTCAAATGTTTGGCTTAACAACTGAAATTCCCGTCTATGCATTCTTTATATATTAGGTTTCGGCCACATGATTTGTATTAATGACCACATGTACTTAATAAAGTAAGGTCATATAAATAAACCTTTTTGTAGACAAGTCATGTGTTGTTCTCAATGATCTTTAAATATTGTAAATAGTTCCTGTTTGAATGCTCCTAATTTTTTTAAAGCTGCATATTAAATAGTATATACAGTATCTCACAAAAGTGAGTACACCCCTCACATTTTTGTAAATATTTTATTTTATCTTTTCATGTGACGACTCTGAAAAACTTTTACACTCTCTGGCATTTGTGTCAAAGTCGGATCAAAGTAGTGCAGGAACCTTTTCTGAAGTCGCAGCGACTTCAGTAGTGTCAATTGAAACGGCTCTCATAGACATGCATATCACATGTCCTGCGACTTTCGGTCTCACAAGTCAGATTTTAAGTTGCACAAGTGTGCAGCCTAAAATAGGAGGTGGCTGGGTTTCTGGCAGGAACAGTTTTTTTTGCACTTATTCAACGGATAATACAAAACATTTTTAGTGGTATAATTGTGGCAACACTGAAGAAATGACACTTTGCTACAATGTAAAGTAGTGTACAACTTGTATAACAGTGTAAATTTGCTGCCCCTCAAAATAACTCAACATACAGCCATTAATGTATAAACCGCTGGCAACAAAAGTGAGTACACCCCTAAGTGAAAAAGGCCAAATTGGGTCCAAAGTGTCAATATTTTGTGTGGCCACCATTATTTTCCAGCACTGCCTTAACCCTCTTGGGCATGTAGAACCCCAGAGCTTCACAGGTTGCCACTGGAGTCCTCTTCCACTCCTCCATGACGACATCACGGAGCAGGTGGATGTTAGAGACCTTGTGCTCCTCCACCTTCTGTTTGAGGATGCCCCACAGATGCTTAATAGAGTTTAGGTCTAGAGACATGCTTGGCCAGTCCATCACCTTTACCCTCAGCTTCTTTAGCAAGGCAGTGGTCATCTTGGAGGTGTGTTTGGGGTCGTTATGTTGGAATACTGCCCTAAGGACCAGTCTCCGAAGCAGTGTTGCCAACTGTCAGTATTTTTACTGGCTGCCAGTAAAAAACAGGCAATTTCCTCCTGCCAGTAAATGCCAGTAAAAGGAAAAAGTTGCCAGTAAAAAATATGGCTGTGATATTCGGCTCGGTCCAGAGCCAGCAGAGACCATCTGAGTCCCTGCTACAGTGTGAACGGGCGGCTCTGGTGGAGGCGGTGCCCAAGCATGTCCTGTGATGTCATGGTGCAAGGGAGCCAAGCAGAGCGGCCAGAGTCTCGTGTGTAGATCTGCAGGACAGGAGCAGGGCAGGTCGAGAGCGGGACTGTCAGTGCTGTTTAGACTGTAGTGGACTGAAGGGACCAAGAGTCAACTTCATGTGTGTGTGCCTTGCTATTCTAATTTCTTGCCCTCCTGAGTCCTGTCCCTGAGCTACTTACTATATCTAAAGTAAAATAAGAAATATGTTTATTGCCATAATATCTACCTTAAATCACATTGCTAATTGAATATTGTACATGACACTCCCACCACCATGCTTGACTGCAGGCAAGACACACTTGTCTTTGTACTCCTCACCTGGTTGCCACCACACACACTTGACAACATCTGAACCAAAAAAGGTTATCTTGGTCTCATCAGACCACAGGACATGGTTCCAGTAATCCATGTCCTTAGTCTGCTTGTCTTTAGCAAACTGTTTGCAGGTTTTCTTGTGCATCATTTAGAAGAGGCTTCCTTCTGGGACGATAGCCATGCAGACCAATTTGATGCAGCGTGCGGCATATGGTCTGAGCACTGACAGGCTGACCCCCCCACCCCTTCAACCTCTGCAGCAATGCTGGTAGCACTCATATGTCTATTTACCAAAGACAACCTCTGGATATGACGCTGAGCACGTGCACTCAACCTCTTTGGTCGACCATGGTGAGGCCTGTTCTGAGGGGAACCTGTCCTGTTAAACTGCTGTAGGGTCTTGGCCACCATGCTGCAGCTCAGTTTCAGGGTCTTGGCAATCTTCTTATAGCCTAGGCCATCTTTATGTAGAGCAGCAATTCTTTTTTTCAGATCCTCAGATAGTTCTTTACCATGAGGTGCCATGTTGAACTTCCATTGACCAGTATGAGAGAGTGAGAGCAATAACACCAAATTTAACACACCTGCTGCCCATTCACACCTGAGACCTTGTAACACTAACGAGTCACATGACACCGGGGAGGGAAAATGGCTAATTGGGTCCAATTTGGACATTTTCACTTAGGGGTGTACTCACTTTTGTTGCCAGCGGTTTAGACATTAATGGCTGTGTGTTGAGTTATTTTGAGGGGACAGCAAATTTACACTGTTATACAAGCTGTACACTCACTACTTTACATTGTAGCAAAGTGTAATTTCTTCAGTGTTGCCACAATTATACCACTAAAAATGTTTTGTATTATTCGTTGAATAAGTGCAAAAAAAACTGTTCCTGCCAGAAACCCAGCCACCTCCTATTTTAGGCTGCACACTTGTGCAACTTAAAATCTGACTTGTGAGACCGAAAGTCGCAGGACATGTGATATGCATGTCTATGAGAGCCGTTTCAATTGACACTACTGAAGTCGCTGCGACTTCAGAAAAGGTTCCTGCACTACTTTGATCCGACTTTGACACAAATGCCAGAGAGTGTAAAAGTCTTATTAAAGTCACTTTCAAAGTTGGACTTCAAAGTTGCTCTGTAAAATTGTGCAAATTTGGAGTCGGCTAGTGTGAAAGGAGCCGTAGTGTAGTGAGCTGACAACAGGGTACCTCTGCTAGCACAGAAGTCACAAACAAACTTTTCAGCCCTGCCCAATTAAGCTCTATGAAGTGCAGAACACCTCAACCCCTTGTTATAAAGAGGATAACAATGCTGCGCCCTATAAATACATTGAGTCAGCATTGTCACCCTATGACAGGAAGTGCGTTACTGGCAGGATCACCAAGTGAGGCTGAAAATACAAAAACACAAATGCAGCCATTACATCTAAGGACTGGTAAGGTGCAATATATTACATTCTTGGGTTTTGAGACACTCTAAGTAAAGACAAATACTACCAGCAAACCTCTACTTCCCTGGTATGGACGCAATTATTCACAATATAGCGCGCTCCAATGCCCCGTACACACGATAGGATTTTCCGACGGAAAATGTTTGATAGGAGCTTGTTGTCGGAAATTCCGACTGTGTGTAGGCTCCATCGGACATTTTCTATCGGAATTTCTGTCACACAAAATTTTAGAGCTGGTTCTCAAATTTTCCGACAACAAAATCCGTTGTCGTAAATTCCGATCGTTCCGACGCACAAAGTGCCTCGCATGCTCGGAATCAAGCAGAAGAGCCGCACTGGCTATTGAATTTCCTTTTTCTCGGCTCGTCGTACGTGTTTTATGTCACCGCGTTCCTGATGTTCAGAATTTCTGACCAACTTTGTGTGACCGTGTGTATGCAAGATAAGTTTGAGCCAACATCCTTCGGGAAAAAAAATATGGATTTTGTTGTCGGAAAATCCTATCGTGTGTACAGGGCATTAGAGTATATTCTCACGACCATTGAGCCATTTGATAAAGTTATTGCATTTGTGGCATATTAGTGTTTCCCGCCCACATGCTGTTAAAATCTGTTATCTGCCTTGGGGTCATCTCTAAGAGGGCAATGTGGTGGCAGTGCACAGATAGACATTAAGATATGCCCTGCGCATACCGTGTTCACGGATGTCAGGTTACGTGTTCAATTCTGCATGTGGCAAGACCTTTAGTTTTGGTTCTTGGAACTGTAGCGGTGTGTTGCCACTAGTTACTGACATCCACCATGTCACCCTGCTGCCAGACCTTCATATATCACCTCTGAGACAATGAACAGTCGTTTGCTTTATTTTGTTTTTGTTTATTGGGGGGATATAACTTGGTTGGGGAAAGGGGTATATGGGGTGCCCATAGATCAAATTACTTTGCCATCATATTTGTAAATTAGAACTTCATTTGAGCCTGAAAAAATGATGCGCATGTATAACATCTACAGTTTTTTTTCCTGCATTACCATGCAGATTATTGCTCCTCCTATGCGTAACTCCTGCAGGCTATTGATGAACTCCTCATCAATGGCCATGTAAAGATGAGGACTTCTCCCATGACAGTGTAAGGGTGAAGCTCCCAAGAATCCTTCCCTACTGCACAAATTTATGCTGTAGCACATTCATTTCTTGTCACATCTTCTTCTATATGCAAAAGATCCCACTCTGAATAGTCTCTAAAGCTGACTCTGGTTGCTGCTACTAGGCCAGAGGTCTGCAGTACCTTTCCATGAAGGCCTAGTAGTTTAATTGCATGTGCTGAACGGTGGACTACTGTTCCCAGCAAGCCCAGCTTACAAATACCGCACCCTCGGGCCGCATCGATTTGACACTATTCCCCACAGTCTCTCTTCTGATCCAGGACTCCTCATCAATGACCGTGTAATGATGAGGACTTCACCAATGATCATGTAAAGGTGAAGTTCCCTCCCAGACTTCCTGGCATGTCTCCACATCCAGCCCTCCACTGTGGTACACTCAACGACCTTCTTCTGCCCCGAGTCCATGGTGAAGAACTTAACTAGACCGTATGTCCCGACAGATTCTCCTGCCCCTCTGCTCCAGGAATTCCTCATCAATGACCGTGTAATGATGAAGACTTCACCAATGACCGTGTATAGATGAAGTTCCCTCACAGCTCTCCCGGGCCTCCTCCCGCGATAGGCGCACCCCCCCAGATGGGGGTGACCTCTTGCTTCTGTCTAATACTCCATTCTCCACTTCTCCAGGCCGACAACTCCTCCCAGTGCAAAAAATATTTTACAGCGCACACATTCAAGAATGACATTTCCTGCAAGGCTAGTTAAAAACACCTGAACATATTCAAAAAAATACGGGGGTTTGGTCACACTATATGGTCATATAGTGCTAAGCCCACTTACTGCGACAAAGTACCCCGAATTAGTGGGTCCTACTCTAGTAATAGAATGGAAGATCCTTTGTCTCAACCATGGGAGCTAAACTCCTCTATGTGGGAGAACTGAAGGGGATACATCCTATGCACTGGTGGCCACTAAATATGAGGTAATGAGGAGGGGGAGGGGTGCTCCAGCCCAAAAAACCTGGTCAAGGTCTATTACAATGTACAAATGTAGCACTGGTAGATTTTCATCTACCGCTTATAGGTAAATTTAGTGGGTTATCTGTTTCAGACATAGTCAGATTTAGCCTCTGTTCCAGTTTGGCTGTGTTGCATGTAGTTTCACACTGTGCCTGTGGGTTTCGTTGTCGCCATGGGTCGGTGTTGGAAAGGCAACGCGCTGAAGCGTATGGATGCTCTTCTGTCCCGGAGATAACTCGGTGGAGGTGGTCCCCCGAGTTGCATTCTGGGAGAGGGTATTTATGGGACAGACGCCATGTTCTAGGGTTCGTTTTGTTCCACCTACTGTCCCTCCTGGCCGACAGGTATGTGTTAGGAGCCTGTCTGGGGCCTACCACAGCGACGAGGGAATGGTCCTGTGCTGTCTGTCCTACGGGAAGAAGCTGGACAACTGAGAAGATCCCAGGGGAGGACCCGTCATGGAAGGATCATGCAGAGTGCTGGTCTGGAGAGGGGCCTGATGACTCAGTAGGAGGACGCATTCTAAAGTTAACCTACCACATAGTACTGCCGGGTCGGCTTAAAGGTTCTAGTGCTGTGTGCTATCCATTGTAAACCATTACATCCTGTGGCAGAGGACCGTACGGGTTTCTATTCCATTCAAGTCTGTGGCAGAGACTTTTGTTCGTGGTGCGTACCGGTTGCTAGGTTAGTGAGAGAAACCTATCCGGGCGGGCAAAGATTCAACTCTAAAAAGAGATTACATTCACCTACAAGATTACAATTCATAATACTACATCAAGAAAAGGTATTTGAACTTCCCTGCAACTCTTCTTCTACCTCTTTCCTGCTACTTCCTTCAGTTACTCGTTATTAAAGCATTGGAAAAGATACTCAAGTGTCTGGTGCCTACACTGTCTGGCATTAAACTCAACGGGACCCTAGACCCGGTTCTGGTGAAATTGAGGTAAAGAAGGTGACGGTAACAACCTGCTTAAAACCAGCAGCTCCACCGTGAGTTATTGCTACACAAAAACATATTTGGGGGGCACACCCTACAATGCATTTAAATTCAAGATGGTGCTGCTATAAGCCCTAAAAACAGTACAAAATATTTTACAGTGCACATTAAAGAATGACATTTCCTGCGCCCCCCCATATTTTTTTGAATATGTTCAGATGTTTTTAACTAGCCTTGCAGGAAATGTCATTTTTGAATGTGTGTGCTGTAAAATATTTTTGGAACTGTTTCTAGGTCTTATAGCAGCACCATCTTGAATTTAAACGCATTGTAGGGTGTGCCCCCCAAACATGTTTTTGTATATTGTAAACGCTCCCAGTGGCCTGTTACCTCAGCTTATATAGAAGGCCCGCCCTCTGCCAATTCCAGTTAGGTATTGGTCAGGGCTCCCACATAAGCTGCCTGACACTCCAGTCCTAGGCCCTGCCCCTCTTCCAGAACATTCTCCCTATTAGCAGGAGAGGCGCCTCAGCACTGAAGCACAGGTGGTCACACCCACTGCTACACTAACCACTCCCTGCCCCCCAGATCAAAACAGACAGGCCTAGCTCAAAGCATAGGCCTGCCTAAATTTACCTGTGCTGACAGTTTCCCTAGCAAAAATCCTATGCTAGCACCCACCTATGGTAGAGGGTGCTACAGAACCATCACTAGAGACAAAGTATAAGGTTGTTGGACAGGAAATGCCCACATTTATGGCATGTGGCCAACATTTTATGTAGGCCTGGGTTACAGTTAGGGCAGCTTAACAAGATGTAGTTGGAGTGGCGATCTTGGAAGGGGAGAGGGGGATTTACTCTTAGAAGACAGAGACAGAAAGGTAACAGAGCCTTTTGCAGGAGAACTGAGACCTCCAGGTCACTTAGTCAGAGCATCCAGAGGGATAGTAGGAGTTTCAAAATGGAAGCCCCAAGATCTTAATCCAGCATAATAGCTTAGAGTAGTTTAGAGGTTAGCTCAGGGTAAAAGGAGGAAAACCCTTGAGGTCCAAAAGGAGAAGAATGCTGGCAAACTTCTAGGGGAACTTTGCACTTATTGGTGACTCAGGAGATATTGATGGAGACATCCAGATCCAAACTAAGAAGGATGGGAAGGATGGACACAAGGCCCTGAATTTTGCTCAGGGACGGAATATTGCATTGTTACCGTTTAAACAAGAGAACATGCTATTGTACCATTCTTGGGTTCAAATGCTGTTTCGGCTTGTGGGAAATAATATGGTTTAAGAACATTACCACTATGTTAGAAACCAACCTAGTTTCTCATAACTGGCAAGTTTCTGTACCAGCACTTCAGTACTATCAAAAAAAAAATCTGCTGCTGGTGTTGAAAACCTTTGAAAGCATATTATACACCATGTCCTGAGTGCATGCTCCTATGTCTAGGAACGGGGTGCTCCGAGTTAACCAGGAGAATGGTGCTATTTATACCAATGACAGTTTAGAGGTTTATTGGGCAAGATTCCTGTGTTGTCAGTCAGGATTACACAACATTACCAGTAGAAAGTGTCATAATCAACTACCCGTACTATTTTGTGGCTTAGTAATGTAAATGTGAATGGCAGCAGGTTGGGAAATCCCCATATTTCACTGCTCTGTCACTATTAAAATGATGTTGGTTTGGTATTTATTTACTTAGTCCTGCAAAAATGGCTACATTTCTCTATTTTGAAGTAAGCAGAAAAGGTTTATTTTATTTATTTTTTTTTTTTTATTTCAGAAATTTACAACATGCAGAAATAACTGTCCACACTCACCGGCCACTTTATTAGTTACACCTGTTCAATTGCTTGGTAACACAAATTGCTTATCAGCCAATCACATGTCAGCAACTCAATGCATTTAGGCATCTAGACGTGGTGAAGACGACTTGATGAAGTTCAAACCGAGCATCATAATGGGGAAGAAAGGGGATTTAAATGACTTTGAACGTGGCATGGTTGTTGGTGCCAGACGGGCTTGTCTGAGTATTTAAAAAACTGCTGATCTACTGGGATTATCACGCACAACCATCTCTAGAGTTTACAGAGAATGATGCAAAAAGAGAAAATATCCAGTGAGCGGCAGTTGTGTGGACGAAAATGCCTTGTTGAGGTCAGAGGAGAAAGGGCAGACTGGTTTGAGATAATAGAAAGGCAACAGTAATTCAAATAACCACTCGTTACAACCAAGGTATGCAGAATACCATCTCTGAATTAACAACACATTGAACCTTGAAGCAGATGGGCTAGAGCAGCAGAAGACCACACCGGGTGCCACTCCTGTCAGCTAAGAACAGGAAACTGAGGCTACAATTATCATAAGCTCACCAAAATTGGACAATAGATGATTGGAAAACCGTTGGAAAGCCTGGTCTGATGAGTCTCGATTTCAGCTGCAACATTCAGATGGTGGGGTCAGAATTTGACATTAACAACATGAAAGCATGGATCCATCCTACTTTGTATCAATGGTTCAGGCTGGTGGTGTAATGGTGTGGGGGATATTTTCTTGGCACACTTTGGGCCCCTTAGTACCAACCGAGCATCTTTTAAACACCACGGTCTACCTGAGTATTGTTGCTGACCATGTCCATCCCTTAATGACTACAGTGTACCCATCTTCTGATGGCCCCTTCCAGCAGGATAATGCACCATGTCACAAAGCTCAAATCATCTCACTACTGGTTTCTTGACCATGACAATGAGGTCACTGTACTCCAATGGCCTCCACAGTCACCAGATCTCAATCCAATAAAGCACCTTTGGGATGTGATGGAATGGGAGGTTGGCATCATGGATGTGCAGCCGACAAATCTGCAGCAAAATCTCTGAGGAATGTTTCCAACACCTTGTTGAATCTATGCCACGAAGAATTAAGGCCGTTCTGAAGGCAAAAGGGGGGTCCAACCCAGTACTAGCAAGGTGTACCTAATAAAGTGGGCGGTGAGTGTATAACTGCGCAGCATATGTTTACAGCATTTTGAAATGTTCATATTGAACATTAACAAAGAAATGAAAATAAAGATGAACCAAAACAAAAATGGGTAAGAAGTAGGGTTGCACCATTTTTGCTGGCAAGTACGAATACCGATGCTTCAGATCAAGTACTCGCTGATACCGAGTACCATTACCTTTGCAGTGCGATTTGAGCCCATACATAATGTATGGGCTCAAACCGCACTGATAACAATTGCAAGCAATTTAAACAGGAATGTGGTGCTGCTCCTGTCCAAATCGCATGTGGTTTTCCTCACAGCTCCTGAAGCCACTTTGACAAGCTTGGGTTCATACAGGAGCGGTGGGGAAAAACACATGGTCTAAAATCGTGTTTTATGTCTACCATAATATTTATTAATAAAGAGATTACAAACATGTGTAGCCAAGTCCCGGGCTTTCCCAGGCCTAGTCAGGAAGAGCTGACATCCTTCTGTGCAGAGTGGGTTACGAGGCATGATGGGTGCAATGTAAGGTAGATTAATGGGCGCCAGACACTTCTTGAATGCAAAGAGATTTGTTTTCTCTTAAACAGAACTGTGGGAGAGAGGGTTAGGGCCAGGACACCCTTTAGTAGTTGCAATGTTAATTAGCAAACTCCGAGACTTTTATAGGTAGACAGCCATGCAAGGAAAGGCACCCAGCTGGACACTACTTCTGCATGTGTAGACACGCTGTCTTCTATGGCAACAATCTTGAACAGTTTCTAACAAAGGTTGCAAAGAACTCTTTCACTTCCTCCACAATCTCCTTTTTAGATCTTCACTTAACTGAGCTCCCAGTCTGTCACCTAGACCCGCTGATCCACTGCCACTGGATCTCCTGAGCTCTTGCAATCTTCTCACTGAGTATCTTCCTCAAGCGTTACCCCCGTGTCCCTGCTGGGTCCCTAGCTTGGTACTCACAGATACTCCTTAAGTGTCACCCCACTGGCCTGCTCGGTCCGTGGCTTGGCACACAAGACTGCTCTGCAAGCGTCACCTCCGCTGGCTGGGTCCCTGGCTTGACATCTGCTGAAGTTTCCCAATTCTTCACCGTCCCCGGTTGGTGAGAATACGCCTCTGGTACTTGCTTCAGCTTCTCACAGTGGTCCCTGATGATAAGGAGGGTGGTCCCTTATTGGCGACAGCTTCCCCTCTACCCCTGAGCATGACAGGTTCTATGGCCGGCAGAAACATTACTGTTGGTTGGACTGCAAGCCGCAGTCCCAACCCTACGCTGCTCGCTTGCTTCTGGATAGGCCCTCAGGCAGCCTAGCAGCCAGATGTCCCCGGGATAGGCCTCAGTCTCTGGCCTAGCAGCCTGGGGCAGTACAACACATGTCCACCCAGACAGCCGTCCAGGTGGCACCGAACCCCGATCACCTGACTTCACCCAAATAAATAGGCTCTCCCAGCAGGCAAAGGGACCCAAGAAAATCTCTGCCCAATCTCTGAGCCACCCCATCTATTCCTAATCTGTTCTTGCAATGCCCTTGTCTTATCTAATGCCACCAGATACCCGGTCATCTAGTGACAGAAGAGAGAAGTGCAGCAATTCCAGAATTGGGGTGGAATCAATTGATCTCCTATTAATTGGCCAAGGCAACTGTACTTGGCAGATGAATTTACTAGCAACCCTGCCTAAACACCAGGGTACTACATCTGTATTGCCTTGTCCCCCCTGTTTCTTTACTGATGTGGTGGCATACAGCAAATTTGGGTAAATTGGACTATAGCCAATTTTTTTAAATTATGTTGTTCTGCGGTTGTCTGTATATCAGTCCAGCTTGATCATATCTAAATAATTTTTTGTGGACACCCACTAGCCATGTAAATTTGAAAGTTCGTTTTTATAGTGGAAGGGCTTGGTTATTAGGTCTCGAACAGCTATTTAAGGTAGGGTGATTTGAGGACTTTCTAAGGCCTTTCAAACAGGGAAGTTACCAGTTCACGTAACAGGAGGGGGTGACCAAAGTGGTTCTTCTGGCCTCCTGGTGAAACAAATATCTGGGTAACCTCAAATCCACCACATCCTCATCTGTTCAGAAGATACTGGGGGGTATTCCATAAAGCTGCTGCATCTCTTTTCTGGTGCTAAACCTTCTTGTTCTGATAAGGAAGCACTGGCAGGCATTACTGATGGGCACTGATTGGCATAATTTATGACACTCTTGGTTCTGACAGCGACTTGTGCACCAAAGTCAGGTGGCGTAATGAATGGTCCAAATTCAAAATAACGTACCAACAGTTTATATCCTACAAAACTGGCATACAGAGAAAAAAACTGGCGCAGACAGCTTTCCAAAATTGCCGCAGCATGTGCCAAATTCAAGTAGAAGTTCTAGACCAGCACATGAATTGGGTACATGCTGGTACATACCACTTTTAGAACACTTTTGCAAAATCTGCCTGCACTAATCTTTATGAATTTCAGGGACTGTGTGAATATGAGGTGCTATTGATGTAATAAGACACCAATAGTAGCCTGAGATGATTTTTAATTACCTTTTTTTTTAGGATAACAGCCAAAGGGTTTTGGGGCCTAGCTCTTCCCCTTCACCAGGGCTTAAAGGCTAGATAAGCTAGAATTGTGAGACTCAATGGAGTTTATCAATAGGAGTTATAGGATCACTGGCATACATCCAGATAGGGTTGCCACCTGTCCGGGATTCAGCCGGACAGTCCACGCTTTGAATCATGTGTCCGGGTTTCAGTCTGGCTGAAACCTGGACACATTATTCAGACAGAAATGCAACTCAGAACAGGGCCTGACAGGAGGGTGAGGGAGCACTATAAGCACCACATTATCTTTGGAGCGGCCAAAGGTGTCCCAGGTCTGTTACAATCCTATATTGAGTGTTCGGGTTTGGCTTGGAGAAAAAGTGGCAACTCTACATCCAGATCAGTTGTTCAGCAGCTAATAGTATAGTATATTAAAAAGCTGAAAGTCATCTTGGTGCTCTCGTTACAACTTCATCTTCATTCTCTATTCATCTGTAGCATTCCTTGCTTGGCTTGATCCTAAGCAGTGGAGTCACATATGTGATCTTGTAGAGTGTAATGAATTCGTGGCGGAAACAGTATCTTGGTGAGCAGTTGGAACATGTCAGCTGCTGGTCAGTCATGCCAACCAGAACTTAGCAATAATCCAGGGCAACAGATAAGGTAGGACAGCTGCCCCCCTGTACTAAGCCTGGACCACATCTGTCCAAAAGAAGAGCCCAGGCACCTGCCAAGCAGGAGGGCTCTCTGTAATGCCTTATAACTGACACTGATCCTCTTGTGGCTCCCTTTTCAGCACTGCCGACTTCTCCTCCTCTCCCTCCCTCTGCCTTGCGCTGCATGGGATTTGCTCCTCCCCCTACCGTTCTGATCACCTCCACCTCCCTGCTATCTTCTTCCCCCTTTGTGCCCCCCTTTTGACCTGCTGTCTGGCCTGTGTGCCCTTTCCCTCACATCACTGCCGGCTCTCCTCCTCTCTCTCCCTCCCGGTGGCAGCTGCTGCAGGCACACAGCGGGGTCATTTCAGGATGGATAGTGGGGGGACTGGTAAATATGCCATATTTACTGGTCCTTCCTTTCCTGAATGAACACAGTGAGCAGTCAGTACCGATCACTGAAACATACTAAACTGTCTTCTGGATATGTGAGCCTGGACTCCGTATGGTTAATCTATGCGTTTGCAAGGATAGCCATACTGATACCAGACTGTACAGGCCCCCCCGTGATTTCTAACAGCAGCTCTGCAATATTCTATAGGAAACATATCAGATGTGCAGGGCACGTTACAGGTTTTTACCACTTACCTTTACCTTGATGCTCGAATGCCAGGAGTAAAAAAAAAAAGAAGACCTTAATAATCTCCTAGCTTAGGTGGCCAATTGCCAAGCACCATGGAGGGAAGGGGAGAGGGCTAGATGTTGCCTCATACCTGGAAGTACATGGGGCATGGGAAGTGAGGGGAGGGTAAGCGTTTGTTGCTGGTGGGACCACCATTAAAGTGCTCTACTCTGTTTGGGCACTTTAACATTCAAATCTTCTTCTATGGCTAGAGTTCCACTTTTATACAAGTAGTTTTAAACTGCATCTGGTCTTCAGGATTACCCTGGATGTAGAATACGATGAGCCACATTTGAAAAAGCAGCAAAGGCCGTTTTATGAATGCATTGATGTAATCTCCACCTGTTTAAGAAAAATGAAATCTGGAAAACACACATGGATATAATTAGAGGAATAATCTAACTATTAATAATCACAGGAAGGCACCAGGAGAACTGACGCAGAACAACAATTCTTTCAAGGCCCTAAGTTTGGCAGGTAGACACTGGAACACACAAAACACTATGACTTCATTACTAAGCCACACTAGGTACCTTTAGTTTTTTTTTGCTATTCTTATCCCGCTGTCCTCCATGCATCTAGTTAAAGTTATTATAGGGTAAATTCAGCCAAATATTTGGATTTAGGGCTAGATAAAGCGGAGAAAGGTTAGAACCTTGCTGTCTCTGCGCCCCTGTGGAATAAAAACCTGAAACAGATAAAACCCTTCCTCATTGCCCTAAAAGTGTTGTTATTGACATATAAGTCTCAACTGTGGAAATTAGAGAGACAGATCTTATCAGGTCCTGGATCTGAACCTGGGAGGTCTGCTGGTAACTCTTCTTCCTGAGATGCTGGATAGTGCTTTCCCTGATTACTTGGACAAACTTACTTTCTGTATAGTTTTTGGTTGAACCCTGAACTCTTTGCTCCTCCCATGTACTTTCTAATTAAGCCAATCCTTTGCACTTCCTGTTTGCCAGATTACTGTGCTCTCTTCAGCCAATTGTGTCTCGCCTCTCCTGATGCTGAAGTATCTTCACTAGCACTCGTTACCGACCTTTGGCTTGTTTCTCGACTACGCTTCCATTTGATCCCAACCTGCAACCACTTGTTACTGACCTTTGGCTTGTTTACTGCCTACGCTTCTGCTTGATCCTTACCTGCTATATCTGCTACTGGACCCTGGCTTGCTCACCTCCTGGTGGGGAGATCCTGAGGACTGTGGCCTGGTACTAACACACAGAAAAACCCAGCTCCACCATCAGGAGCTCTGGTGAATACCGGTTAGTGCTTAGATCCCGCACCTCGGATGAGCCTGCGTCATCCGCCAGGGTGACCTGCTTATAAACCTATACTACTGGTCAGTGGGAGCCTACCTACTGCTATAGCTACTGGTCTCCGAGTCTGACCCCCTGACCATGACAGATCTCCTCAGCTGAGTCAGTCAGAGCAAAAAATCATGACAGAGTTTGTAACCCTTTTATCCTCCTTTCAAAACTTAATACAAATGTTCAGGTGGATTTTCAAATTACAATATTCTACTCCTTAAAGCTAAATTCCAGGTATATATATATATTTTCTACTTAGTTACATTGATCCAGCTTGGACTGGCCAATCACAGTTGAAGCTGAAAATTATTGTAGTACTTTATTTAACTACTTGCCGGCCGCGATGTAGCCGAAAGATGGCTGCAGCGCGGGCCTTAATTGCCGGGAGGGCGTCCATAAATGTCCTCCTGAGTAAGCGCTGTCTGCGTGACCCTGTGGGTCGTGCGCAGCGCGCTCTGTGATCACCGAGTCTATGAGACTCAGCTGATTACAGATCCGAGTAAGGGGTCGATCCCGGCCCCTTACCATGTGATTAGCTGTCAGCCAATGACGGCTGATCACGTGATGTAAACAGAAGCTCGGTAATCGGCATTTTTTTTCCTCATGCTGTCAGAGGGACATCAATCCCTCACTCAGAAAGCCGCGGCTGTGCCCACCAGTGTCACCTGCCAGTGCCCACTGTGCCACCTACCAATGCCACCTATCAGTATCCTCCAGTGCCACCTACCAGTGCCCACAGTGCCACCTACCAGTGCCAACAGTGCCACCCATCAATGCCCATCAGTGTCTAATAATCAGTGCCACAGATCAGTGCTGCCTATCATTGTCACCTACCAGTGCCCAGCAGAGCCACCCATCAGTGCCGCTTATCAGTGCCACCTATCAGTGCCACCTATCAGTGCCCTTCAGTGCCACCCATCAGTGCCAACCACCAGTGGAAAAAAAAACAGATCACCGGCTTCTGTCAGAGGGACATCAGTCCCTCACTCAGAAAGCCGTGGCTGTGCCCACCAGTGTCACCTGCCAGTATCCACTTTGCCACCTACCAGTGCCACCTATCAGTACCCACCAGTGCCACCTACCAGTGCCCACAGTGCCACCTACCAGTGCCCACAGTGCCACCCATCAATGTCCACCAGTGCCAACAATCAGTGCCCATCAGTGTCTAATAATCAGTGCCACAGATCAGTGCTGCCTATCATTGTCACCTACCAGTGCCCATCAGTGCCACTCATCAGTGCCACCTCTCAGTGCCACCTCATCAGTGCTTATCAGTGCCACCTATCAGTGCCCATTAGTGCTGCCTTATCAGTGCCTATCAGTACCCATCAGTGCCGCCTATCAGTGCCCATCAGTGCTGCCTATCAGTGCCCATCAGTGCCGCCTATCAGTGCCCATCAGCGCAGCCTATCAGTGCCCATCAGTGCAGCCTCACATTTTATAACAAACTATGAAACAGTTTTTTTTTTTTTCAAAATTTCGGTCCCTTTTTGTCTTATTTAGCAAAAAAATAAAAACCCAGCAGCAATTAAATACCACCAAAAGAAAGCTCAATCTGTGTGAAAAAAAATGATAAAAATTTCATTTGGGTAAACTGTAGCATGACCACGCAATTGTCATTCAAAGAGTGACGGCGCTGAAAGCTGAAAATTGGTCTGGGCAGGAAGGGGGTTTAAGTGCCCAGTAAGCAAGTGGTTAACCACTTCAGGTCCGGAAGGTTTTACCAACTTCCTGACCAGGCGATTTTTAGTGATACAGCACTGCGTCACTTTAACTGACAATTGCGCAGTCATGCGATGCTGTACCCAAATAAAATGAATGTTCTTTTTTTTGCACAAATAAAGCTTTCTTTTGGTGGTATTTTATCGCCACTGTGCTTTTTATTTTGTGCTCTATAAACCAAAAAAGAGCGACAATTTTGAAAAAAAAAAAAAAAAACAATATTTTTTACTTTTTGCTATAATACACAGGCCTTTTTTTTAGCAGGAACGCGGGGGAACGTAGTTCTGGCACCTCCAGCTCTGAATGTATGTAATGGCAAGGGATGTTGGGAAGTACTGGGGGGTCTATTGATGCTGCTTGCTAGGGGATCTATTTTTACATGGGGAGAGTCTTTGTTGCTGGGGAGGTCAGTTGTCCCTGGTGGGGGATCTATTGTTGCTGGGGGGGCTCTTATGCTACTGGGAGACAATAGTTTCTGGGAGACATCTACTGTTGAGGGAGAGGTCTATTGTTGCTAGCTGTTCAGAGTCTATTGTTGCTGGGGGTGCTCCATTGTTGCTGGCTACAGGGGATCTATTTTACTTCCTATCATTAACAAATTACATACAAATTACTTAGCAAATTGATACTTGGTTCTGTATCCATTACTGAGAGGTGGCTAGGGGGTGGAACCAAGGAACGGTGCTCAGAGGTGGGTAGGGAGTGAAACCAAGGAACGGTGCTCAGAGGTGGGTAGGGAGTGAAATCAAGGAATGGTGCTCGGAGGTGGGTAGGGGGTGGAACCAAGGAATGGTGCTCGGAGGTGGGTAGGGGGTGGAAGCAAGGACACAAGAGGTGACTCAGAAGGAGGGAGTTCTTGCACCTATTCTCTGAGAAAAAAAAGCCCTGATAATACATATCCAAAAAAAAAGTAAAAAAACAAACTTCTTAATCAATTTAGGCCAATATACATTCTGCTACATATTTTTGTTAAAAAAAATCCCAAAAAGCATAAATTGATTGGTTTACGCAAAAGTTATAGCGTCTACAAACTATGGGATAGATTTAGGGACTTATTTTTTTACTGGCGATCTGCGATTTTTAGCAGGACTGTGACATTGTGGTGGACTAATCTGACACTGAGTGACACTTTTTGGTGACCAGTGACACCAATACAGTGATCAGTGCTATAAAAATGCAATGCTTACTGTATAAATGGCACTGGCAGGGAAGGGGTTAACACCAGGGGCGATCAAAGGGTTAAATGTTCCAGAGGGAGTTGTTTACTAACTGTGTGGGGCAGTGTCACACTAAAGGAAAAGAGAGATCCGTGAGTCAGCTTAGCTGAATCACAAGATCTCTCTTTCCCTTCCTGACAGATCTGCCGTTTGCCTTATTTACAAAAGCAGACGGCTGATTCGTCTCTCCTGTGAACGATCGGCGGACCAGCTGATTGGCTCCCGCTGTGTCCAATTACAGCGGGAGCGGCACGCGTGCTCCCCCAAAAGTGCATTCACGAAATCATGTCTAGGTATGTGATTTTGCACAGCTGGGCCGCCCCCTGCCGCAGTTCCGGAAGCGGTTAAGGTCCCCTGTTGAGTGGCTGCCCTTCTGCTTAGTGAAAACAGGGGTTCACTTGCTTAGCACGGGCACCATTCAGAGAACACTTTGCATTTCCTAACTAATACATTTCTAGAATGGATAAGGTGGAGAGGTGGCATCATAATCTCCACCTCATCCAATCTGAGATTGCTTTGCTTCCATTAAGAAAATACAAAGTGTTCTTTAAATGGCACCTTTGGATTTATTGTAAAAATGCAGAGACATGCACAGATGAACAGACAGCAAAAAAAAAAGAAAACATACGCGTTTCACACATGTAATCGTAAACGCTTTGTGTGAAACGCGTCAAGGTTTCGTCTTTGGTTTGTCTGTTCATCTGAGCATCTTTACAATAAATCTACAGTCATGATAAACATGAGAATGAAGTGGTTTCAGTTGTTTGGATTTTTCTTGAATTCATTTATTTTGCGCCGACTATTGGTACTTTCTGCAAAAGTAAAATTGTTGGTTATACAGTATCAAAATGCAAAGCTGATGGTTGTTTTTAATAACTACAATGTCAGTCTTTCCCACTGAAGCACAGAGCTCAACCGACCAGAGTTTTCGTTGCTTGATAACATTTTTATAGCTCATTTTGCTTTAATTCTCACAGGATATTGGAGTAATATCACTTTCACAGGGTGATATGAGGAAGGACATTTATTGTAGAGCTCATAACGGAAACACGTTGTGATCTTGACCGGGAGCAGTTAATTTCCTGATTTTTATTGCTGATTTTCTGGAAGGGTTTGCCTAAACTCTTAGGCTTAAATACATTGCTCATAAAAAAAAAAAGAGTCTTTACATTTGAAGTTTAGGTATGGCTATTTTTGCATATTTACATTGGTTCCAGCTTAGACCTGTGTAAGTATGCATGATGCATAACTGGAAGATCCATTCTGTAAATCCAGGGTCCACTTTAAGGCAGGGCAAAAGGGGCAGCTGCCCTGGGCCCTGCATTGTTGTGGGGCCCAAAGCAGCTGCCTCATACTTGCCAACTATCCTGGTTTAAATTCCCTTGTCCCTTGAAGTTTTAGTCCTGTGCTGTGTCCTGATATGTCAGTGTGAAGTGCTGCTACTAATGATGCCCAGCTCTGCCCTATTGTTGTGTATGGATGACTCACCTGCAGACCCTGTGTTTACATGTAAATAACCGGCATTCATATGTAAATATTCTTCTTTGAAGAATAGCATAAAAAGTTTTGTTTTGCAGCACTGGGCATCTTTAAAAATTCCGCCCCCAACTGCCCATCATTTATAAATCCGCCCACAATATGTAGAAATCCGCCCCTCACCGACATGAACTCGCCACGGGAGCGCGGTGTACGATCTGACAGAAAAATGTATTCTGTCGGCTATTGTGCGCAGGCGCCGTCTCGCCGTCACAACAGCTGATCGTAAAATCAGCTGTTGTGCCGTTCGTCCCAGGCACTTCTCGACAGGACACCGGCTGTCATTCTAATATAGGCCGGACGGAAACTAGTTAAAGTAGTTGCAATGGCTGAACATTTTTTAACCTTAATGTTTCTCTGCATTATGGTTAAAAAATGCCCCCTCCACCCCCCCTTATACATACCCGAGTCCTATCTCATTGCAGTGCTGTGGCTCTCTCCTCTCTTTCTGCTCATAGAGGCCATTGGCTCCCTCTGCTGTCAGTCAAATCCTGTGAGCAGAAAGCAGGCGAGGTGAGGCGGGGCTGTGCCCAGCCGTGTGTTCTATAGGTGCGCACAGCCCAACCTGGGAGCGAACCTGAAGGTGTTCTACCCTAGGAAGTGCCTATGGCTGTGCACTGATAAGAGGAGGAGCCTAGAGCATCGACGGGGGATCCCAGAAGAGGAGGATCGGGACTGCTCTGTGCAACACCATTGCACAGAGCAGGTAAGTATAACATGTTTTTTTATTAAAAAAAAATATATATAAATATAAGCCTTGACAAACCCTTGAATGAATACTTTGCATCTTCTCAATGGATGCAAAGCATTCTCTGATTGGATGAGGTGAAGAGGCAGGGCTGTGACATCACAATCTCCACCGCTTCCTAGTAGAGAATGCTTTGCATTCATTGGGAAAGTGCTACCCTGTACGGCGGTGCATGGGACCTGATTTTTTCTGCCGAAGTTCAGTAACACTTACAGGCAGGGACGGCCCATCCATTAACAATGCACGGACGCTGCTTCCCCTATCCATGCATCCGGCCCCTTTCAGGACACCGGTGCATGGATTCCAATTTGGGGGGGGGCTATTTTTTTCAAGCACCGATTAGAGCCAGAGACTCTAATAGCTTCAATATAGGGTGGGCTTGGGTCGCAGAGTGTGCTCCTAGCCCACCCAGGTGTGTTACAACAGCGAATCAATATTCGCTGTTGTAACACTGATCCTCCTCCCGGCCTATCAGGAAGCGGGTTTTGACACTGGTCACCCAATTGGCTGAAAGGACAGGCGATCCTATTGGACGCCTAGGAGGAGGAGGGAGGAGCTGCCCAGCGGAAGCGCCACCGTGATGCAGAAAGGACACAGGAGCCGCTGCCCACTGACCCCTAGGAGCCCGCAACCCAGCAGCTCCAAAGGAGCCCGCCTGCCTGCAACTGATGGGGTAAGCGCCAGCGTGGGGGTGGTTGTTTGCTGCCCCCCCCAAAAAATAAAAAAAAACAGCCGCCACTGCTTACAGGCCTTGTGCCTCCCCCAGTCTGTGAATGGACAGCGAAAGGAGAAGCAGCAAAAAGATGAGCTTATGCCTCTGCCACTGGGATCTCTCATTCTATCAGCATGTTCCTTGTTAGCACATGAGCACTGCACCACAACTGATTAGCCCCTTGTACTCATAGGTGTGCGCAGCCTATTGCATTAGGGTGTGCACTCCAAAGCTCCAACTCATATGCGTTTGACATATTTACCAGCCTCTTCCCCGCTCTCCATCCTTAAACAATGGGAGGAAGGAGGAGCAAGGGAGCACATGGGAGACTCGGGCAACAGAAGGAAGAGGTACAGGAAAATGAGGGGTGGTGGGGGTGGCATATATTAGTACCAATGCCCTATATTTTCCTCCTGTGGCAACTGAATGTTGACAAAAGGGAGGGGTGAAGACTACTTTCAGGTGCTGCAGGAGGAAAATACAGATTGTTTCCACTAAATTCCACCCACGCCACCTCTCCTGTCGAGGTTCTGAGGGTCGGCAAGGAAGTGTTTTGGTTTACCTGTCACCTGCCCACCATTGACAGGTTGCCAACCCCAGGATTAGGGTGTGCCCAGGCACACCTGGCACACCCCTTGCACACACCTATGCTTGTAATGTTTCGCTTTCTCTCAATCTGAGCTCTTGTGTTTTCTTTCAAAAATCAGAACCAACCCATAGGTTCCTCCTCCACCTCTGTGAATAGCTGTAGAGTGTCACATGAGTGTGATTCTAGGATCACAGCTCCTGTAGGCCTTCCCATAATAACAGTGCAACAGACTGCAATGACAATAATTTTGAATGCACTTAAAGTTGACCTTTTCCATCTGAATGCTGATGGGAAATCACTTACCTTTTTTGTGTCCACTTCCTGACCTCTCTGAAGGTACTGGTAACCTAGCCCTGGCCTCACAGATGCCCTTTGAGAAGGCAACATCATCAGTGCCTTCAAGGTGATCTTGTACCTAAGCTACGAGATCTCACAGTATTTTTTTTACTAGGGGAAACCCATGCCAAAATAATAAAAAAGTAACCCCCTCCCCCCCATGTTAAGGGCATGTGACCTGGTATGATTCAGGGTGGAGGGGGAGCGAGTTATTTCCTGGCCTGCCGGGCTGCATGCTCGGATAAGAGTCTGGTATGGATTTTGGTGTGAACCCACGCCATTTTTAAAAAATGTTTTGGAAAAAACATTGTGGGGGGTACCCCTTAAAATCCATACCAGACTAAAAGACCTGGTATGGATTAAGGGGGACTCCCACGCTGTTTTTTTTTTTCTTAAGGCCCGCACTTTTTTGGTTAATCCTGCTGACAGCAGCTGAGTCATGGTTGTTAAGGACACGGTGGCCGCCCGCTCCTTAACAACTAGCTATTCCGAAATAAATTAAATGAATGCCGAAGATTTGAAACAAATTCTGAAAACGAATCGGTTCAACATAACAAATATGACGAAACAAAATCCCTCAATTAAGGAATGCATCCGAAGCAAAATGAAAATTTGCGGCATGCACATGTCTAGTGGAATCTCACACATGCGCCACAGGATATTACACTCGTTTGTTGATTAAAAAAATAAACTCCCAACCCCCAAGATGACCGTAATATCCTTTTGGTGCATGCTCCATCTCACACATGCACAGTACAACAATATTGAGCGGAGACTTTATTTTTTGAACTGTTCATCTGTTATCGTTGATTGGACACAATTTTTTTTGCACTAATTATCACTTTGGCGTATCGTGCACTTTATCTTCGAAGATTATTTGCACATTTTTATGAAAGTTACTTATTTTGATGATATTGCATATTTGCACATTTTTTATGAACATCTATTTTTTATTAAGATTTTCTTCCTTAAATATTGATTGCACTTTATATTAGACTATTTTATTTTGTTATTAGCACTGAGTAAGCGCCACATTATTCTTCTTTTATATTTGTTTTTAGTGTGGGAACACCTTATATGTTGGCAGCTTTTCATTAGTCCCCCTCTTTTTTTCATTATTGGTTTGCGCATTAGTATCCTTATTTTACAATATTGAGCGGAGACATGATGTTTTCAAAATGGTGATGCAGAATTGAGGGCACAGACAGGACAGAGGCGGCTTAAAAAGGGCTAAAAAAAATAAAATAAAAAAACAAAAAGAATGGAATAATGTAAGTTTTTTATTTTTTTTCATAGGGGAAGTGGAAGGTCCTTTTTTTATAATTTATTTATTTTTCTTTTATATAACAGGACAAAAATGAACAATCCTTCTGTATAATTACATTCAATTTCTGCACATACAGCCAGACAATAAATAATAATAAAAAAAAACAAAACATGATAATAACTCGTTACATTCCATTCCATCTACTCCTGTCTGTTTCTAATATATTATCCAATAAAGATGGATAAAAGAATGAAGCCAAATAAACATAAAGAACATAAAGTAGTCACAAAAGAGGCAAAGAAGACAAAGAAATAAGAAGAGTAATCTTCCTCACTCATTTCCGCCCTCCATGTTGTTACTCCTTGCCGCGTCAGGAGGGGGGGCGCTTCCCCCAGATCCGGCCATAATACTCCAACTACCTCTCAGTATTTCGACTGCAGTTCCTATTTATAGTCCATTTTCCTCTCCTTTCCTTACCTCCCTCCCAAAAAAAAACAAAACAAAAAAAAAACCCATTTAACTTCCTTTTTTTAAATCAGATAAATTGCTTACTCAAGCCAAAGGAATTTTTGATAAAAAGAGGGAGGGTGTACGTAATATACCCTAAGCTGCGCAAATGGTGATAAAATGATTGTAAAAAAATCCATTTATTCTGAGGACTGCTTGTTGTGGGCAAATAGCCATAAAGGTGAGAAGAAATTAATCTAACTAATTTAGACCGGAATTTTTGCATTTAAAAACATTTTTTATAAAATACAATGAAATAGAAGTATACAAATTATAAATACAATGTATATACAGTATATATATATATATATATAGTGCATCTATACAGGTCAGGTACTTAAAGTGTATGTAAAAACACCAACAGTTAACATTTTATTTGCTTGATTTTCAGCTGTTAAATATTTTATGGAAACCATTTTTAATATCTGTGCAAAAAAATCTTAAAACAGAAATTCAAATCATAAAGTCATCAATTCAGAGATGTTCTGTTTGCTGTGCTCTCTGCTCCTGTTATATCCAAGAATCACTTTAGTCTACTTTGAAGGGTTGTAGATTTTGGATCATTTGCAAAAAGGTATTTTAAATGGTCTCCAGCGATTTTAGATACTTTTTTACAAATTAGCCAAAAATCTCTAGAAATTTGGTGAAAATGCAGTAGGACTAATGGAACTATGGCTTGAAGATAATGGCTTTATGGAGATCTTTACAACAGAGAGAAAACTGTCTGCACAACGGGAGCACAAGACCGAGTGCAAAACTGTCTCCAGCAACACGCAACAATGTAACATCCGTCAACTCTATGGAATAGTTTATCCCTTTCATGACTAAGCCTATTTTTGACATTTGGTGTTTACAAGTTAAAATCCGTATTTTGTGCTAGAAAATTACTTAGAGCCCCCAAACATTATATATATATTTTTAGCAGAGAATCTAGAGAAAAAAATGGTGATTGTTGCAATATTTTTTATCACGCGGTATTTGTGCAGCGGTGTTTTAAAACGCAAATTTTTGGGAAAAGGGACACTTTCATGAATTAAAAAAAAAAACAAACAGTAAAGTTAGCCCAATTTTTTTGTATAATGTGAAAGATGATGTTACGCCGAGTAAATAGATACCAAACATGTCACGCTTTATAATTGCACACACTCGTGGAATGGCGACAAACTACGGTACCTAAAAATCTCCATAGGCGACATTTTAAATTTTTTTTTACGGTTACCAGGTTAGAGTTACAGAGGAGGTCTAGGGCTAGAATTATTGCTCTCGCTCTGATGCTCGCGGCGATACCTCACATGTGTGATTTGAACACCGTTTACATATGCGGGCGCGACTTCCGTATGCATTTTCTTTGCTGCGCGAGCTCGCGGGGACGGGGGGGGGCTTAAAAAAAATTATTATTTATTTTATTTATTTTTATTTTTAGAAATTGTGTTTTTAAAAAAAAAAAAAAAATTTTGATCACTTTTATTGCTGTCACAAGGAATGTAAACATCCCTTGTGACAGTAATAGGTGGTGACAGGTACTCTAAAAGACCCCCGATCCCTCCTTTGCACTTTACAGTATTCAGATCGCCGAAAACGGCGATTCTGAACACTGTATATTTTTTTTAAAACCGGCGCCATTGGCAGCCAAGTAAATGGGAAGTGACGTCATGACGTCGCTTCCGCATTTACAATCAGAAGGCTGGAACGAAGCCATGCACGGCTGTCAGCAGGCGCCGGAGGCGGCGGATCATCGATCGGGCCTCCAGGTAAGAGCAGCGGGAGGCGGCGGGAGAGGGGGGACTCCCCCCTGCTCCTCCGGTATAACAGCCGAGCGGCTTTTAGCCGCATCGGTTGTTATACATGGATAACCGATCGCCCACTCTACAACATGGTACTGGGATGATGCCTGCAGCTGTGGGCATCATCTCGGTATAACCCCGGAAAGCCGAGTACGCACATCTGCGTACGCTCGGCAGGAAGGGGTTAAAGCTGAACTCCAGGTATAGTTTTTATTGCAAAGTTATGTTGGTCCAGCTTGGACCAATGTAAATCTGCATATTCCATACCTGTGAGAACACTTTGGAAGTGGACAATCACTGTAGTAGTTGCCACAGTATTCCGCGTCCCCTGCCGAGTAGCTGTCCTGCTGCGGAGTGACCACAGGGGGTGGGTCATTCGGCACGAATACCACTCACAGAACGCCTTGCATTTTTCTCAATTCATCATTTTAAATGTTTTATTTATTTCAGATACTTATATAGCGAGACAATTTACACAGCACTTTTATATATATGTTGTATATTCACATCAGTCCCTGCCCTCAAGGAGCTTACAATCTAAGGTCCCTAACTCAAATTCATACATACTAGGGCCGATTTAGACAGAAACTAATTAACCCTAATGACATGTTCAAAAGACTCATTATGCCTCATAGATTATATGTTGGGGTGTTTTCTTTCCAAAATGGGGGGTGCATATGTGAAGAGGCATTAGCAGCACTGCCGCCACATTTCCACCCTCATACCTCGCTTTAATTTCCAAAATGGGGTCATTTTTGGGGCATTTCCATTGTCCTTGAGCTCCATGGCCTTCAAAAGTGTAAGAGGTAGTCAAGAAATTATATGAGTAATTTATACTCCATAACGCCTGATGGCGCTTCCTGCATGTTGGGCCTCTGTATGTGGCCACGCTGTGTAAAAGTCTCATACATGTGGTATCGCTATACTCAGGAGTAGCAGAATGTGTTTTGGGGTGTAATTTGTGGTATGCATATGTGTGAGAAATAACCTGCTAATATGACAATTTTGTGAAAAAAATTGTGGGAAAAAATTACAACTTCAAAAAATCCACCATGCCTCTTACTAAATACCTTGGAATGTCTACTTTCCAAAAAGGGGTCATTTGGGGGGTATTTGTACTTTCTTGTCTTGTTAGGGTCTCAAGAAATGAGATAGGCCATCGGTACTTCAGGTGTGATAAATTTAGCTTGTGGACTCTATAACTTTCACAAAGACCAAATAATATACACCAATTTGGGTTATTTTTACCAAAGATATGTAGCAGTATAATTTTTTTTCTTTTTTCTTTTATAGCGCAAAAAATACAAAATAAACAGTGGTGGTTAAATACCAGCAAAAGAAAGCTCTATTTGTGTGAAAAAAAGGACAAAAATTTCATTTGGGTACAGTGTTGCATGATGACTGAGTAATTGTCATTCAAAATGTGAGAGCACCGAAAACTGAAAATTGGTCTGGTTAGGAAGGGGGTTTAAGTGCCCAGTGGATAAGTGGTTAACCACTTCAATACCAGGCACTTAGACACCTTCCCGCCCAGACCAATTTTCAGCTTTCAGCGCTGTCGCAATTTGAATGACGATTGCGCGGTCATGCTACACTGTACCCAAACAAATTTTTTATCATTTTGTTCCCACAAATAGAGCTTTCTTTTGGTGGTATTTGATCACCTCTGTGGTTTTTATTTTTTGCTCAACAAATAAAAAAAGACAGAAAATTTTGAAAAAAAACAAGTTTTTCTTTGTTTCTGTTAAAACTTTTTTGTAAATAAGTAAGTTTTCTTCTTCAATGACGGGCACTGATATGGCTGCACTGACAGGCACTGATACGGCGGCACTGATGGGCACCGATGAGGTGGCACCAATGAGGTGGCACTGATGAGGTGGCACTGACGGGCACTGATAGGCGGCACTGATGGGCACTGATAGGCGGCACTGATGGGCACTGATAGGTGGCACTGGTATGCGGCACTGATGGGCACTCATAGGTGGCACAGATGGGCACTTATAAGCGGCACTGATGGGCACTCATAGGTGGCATTGATGGGCACTCATAGGTGGCATTGATGGTTACTTATGGGTGGCACTGATAGTTGGCATGAATGGGCACTGATAGATGGGCACTGATGGGCACGGATGGGCACTGACAGGTGGCATGAATGGACACTGATGGGTGGCACTGATGGCACTGCTTGTTTGCAGTGATGCCCCTAAGGGTGGCATTGCTGGGCATCACTGCAACATAATGGTGCCAATCAGTGCCCATTTGTGGGCACTGATTGGCACAGATTTGGCACACTGGGCACATGTGGATGGCCATGGGGTACATACCTGGCCATCCACATGTTGCCCCTTCCCTGGTGGTCCTAGTGGCGATCCCTGGTGGTCCAGTGTGGTGATCTGAGGGGGGGCTGCGCTGATAAACAATCAGCGCAGACCCCCCCTGCCAGGAGAGCCGCCGATCGGCTCTCCTCTACTCGCGTCTGTCAGACGCGAGTAAGGAAGAGCCGATCAACGGCTCTTCCTATTGACAGCGTGATCAGCCGTGATTGGACACGGCTGATCACGTGGTAAAGAGCCTCCGCCGGAGGCTCTTTACCAAGATCGGTGTAGCGGTGTGTCAGACTGACACACCGCTCCACCGATCGCCGTGATGCGCGCCCCCGGGGGCGCGCTGCGGCATGTTATCCTGCTGGACGTCATATGACGTCCAGTCAGGATAACAGAACCACTTCCCAGACGTCAATCCGCTATAGGGCGGGCGGGAAGTGGTTAAGGGCTCATTTACACTTGCTTCGGCTTCAACACACATTAACGGCTAGTTTACACAAGTCTTCGGACAGGCTGTGTTAAAGCTCTCTGAACACTAGTCAAAGCTTCTGTCACTAAATAAAATGGTTAGCATACAGTCCTATTTACACCTTGCTTTTGCTTTGCTTTGGCTTTGCTTCAAAAATTATACTCCATGTCGCTTTAGTGGTGCTTCAACGCGTCTTCAAAGCCTCCATAGAAGTCTATGGCAAAGCTCGCTTGAAGCCCCTCCAAAGCCTCATCGAAGTCCCACAAAGCCTCATCGAAACCCCACAAAGCCTCACCAAAGGCTCATCAAAGCCCCACCAAAGCCTCATCGAAGCCCCATCGAATCCTCATCAAAGCACCAAGCAAAAGCAAGGTGTAAACAGGACTGTAAGCTAACCATTTTATTTAGTGGCAGGAGCTTTGACTTGCGTTCAGAGAGCTTTAACAAAGCGTGTCCAAAGCCTTGTTTTGAAGCAAGTGTAAACTAGCGTTAAGGCAGACGCTGTTGGCCCATATGAGACCTGCTCCTCTACACATCACTGTTATATGCCGTGAGTGTTCCCGGTCGGGTGTCTTCTTATCGAGTTGTTGTGAATTACTGGATTCTGCATTAATACAAGTTCTGTTCTCTGCAACTGGACTCTGAGTTTACTGCCACCACACCATGCTGCTCTTCCCCTGCAAGGCGTTCTGTGAATGGTGACCAGGCCAAGAGAGTGACATGCTGTGGTTACTGTGCAACAGGGAAGCCACTTGGAAGACTGCAGTGACCACTGTAGTAGTGGTACCTACTACAGTGATTCTCAGCTTCCTCATCGATCGCTGGTATGAATACTTATACATAAAATATAACTACACAATACAAACCATGCCTAGAGTTCAACTTTAATATATGGGACCCCAGGGGAGAGTTCTTCAGGATTAGGTGTTCTGATAAATGCTGTCAGGGTCAGCAGCAGGTTGGCTTCTTGATTTGGGCTTCACAGTAGCGTAGGTGACATTCTAACAAATAAACACACCAAATAATGAATACAAAAATCTGACAATTACAAATCAGCTAAAGACAAGCAATATTTTTTTTTTAAATAAAGTTTCAATAAGTTGGTACGAATGCCTATGACTTAAAACAGTCGATTTTTGCACAGCCATTCCTTGGTTTTCTCAATGAACCCTGAGCAAAATAACAACTTGACTCTAAAAAGTGAGACACATCCTCTAGGTCTACAGTTAGTCTGAGTTGCAGCTCCTGCTTAGCTCCCTGATTTTCACAAATCAATTGCATCATTCCTGATTTGAGACTTTGGTGCCCAGGTTTTCCATCTGAGGAAGGTTAGTTTCCCATACATAGGATTGCGGCCACAGAGGATGAAAAACTAATGGTTAGGCTTTTCCAAAGTCAACCCTTGCTTTGCCCATACAGAGTAAATCAACAGGCTCACTTTTAGGGCTTGTTTACACAGTGCCTACCACTTCAACATGTTTTTTTTTAACCACTTGCCGACCAGCCTCCGCCATTATACTGCGGCAGGCCGGCTCGTTCTCGTAAATCGCCATAGGTGTACGACGGCTCCTTTAAGAGCCATAGCAGGCGTGCGCACCCCACTAAACAGCGGGGGACCCGATGCGTGTGGCCGGTGGCCACGATGTCCGCCGGCCACCCGCGATCGCGGGAAAAAGAGCCAGAATGGGGAATTGTCAATGTAAACAGACAAATCTCCATTCTGACAGGGGAGGAGAGAGAGATCTGCCGTTCCTAGTGATCAGGAACAGTGATCTCTCTCCTCCTCCAGTTAGTCCCCTCCCCTCACAGTTAGAAAAACCTCCCCAGGGAACACATTTAACCCCTTGATCGCCCCCTAGTGTTAACCCCTTACCTGCCAGTGACATTTACACAGTAATCAATGCATTTTTATAGCACTGATCGCTGTATAAACGTCAGTGGTCCCAAACAAGTGTCAAAAGTGTCCAATCTGTCCGTCGCAATGTCGCAGTCCTGCTAAAAATCGCAGATCACCGCCATTACTAGCAAAAAAATTAAAATAATAAAAATGCCATAAGTCTATCCCCTATTTTGTAGAAGCTATAACTTTTGCGCAAACAATATACGCTTATTGCAATTTTTTTTTGCCAAAAATATGTAGAACAACACATATTGGCCTAAACTGATTAAGAAATGTGTTTTTTTTTTATTTTTTTGGGGATATTTATTATAGCAAAAAGTAAAAAATATTGTTTTTTTTCCAAAATTGTTGCACATTTTTGTTTATAGCTCAAAAAATAAAAACCACAGGAGTGATCAACTACCACCAAAAGAAAGCTCTATTTGTGGGAAAAAAGGACGTCAATTTTGTTTGGGTACAGTGTCACACGATCGCACAATTGTCAGTTAAAGCGACACAGTGCCGTATCGCGAAAAATTGCCTGGTTATTAAGGGGGGAAAATCTTCTGGTCTGTACGTGGTTAATGTGTTTTTGATGCTTCAGTGATGCTTTTTTGAACCTTTAATGAAGCTTCGCAAATGCCCTGTGTGTGTGTTGATTCTCGAATTGTTTTAAAGGAGCAAAGTAGGACCCCAGCTCATTAGTCCCCCTGTTCAGCAGATCCCCAGCTCATAGTCCCCCTGTTCAGCAGATCCCCAGCTCATTAAGCCCCCTGTTCAGCAGATCCCCAGCTCATTAGTACCCCTGTTCAGTAGATCCCCAGCTCATTAAGCCCCCGGTTCAGCAGATCCCCAGCTCATTAGTACCCCTGTTCAGCAGATCCCCAGCTCATTAAGCCCCCTGTTCAGCAGATCCCCAGCTCATTAGTACCCCTGTTCAGTAGATCCCCAGCTCATTAAGCCCCTGGTTCAGCAGATCCCCAGCTCATTAGTACTCCTGTTCACCAAGTCCCCAGATTATAAGTACCCTCATTCAGCAGATCTACAGCTCATTAGTCCCCCTGTTCAGCAGATCCCCAGATTATAAGTACCCTCATTCAGCAGATCTACAGTTCATTAGTACCCTCGTTCAGCAGATCCCCTGCTCAGTAGTACCCCCAGCTCAGTTGATGCCCCACTCAGTAGGAACTCCCCAGTTCTGCTGATCTTCTGGTTTGCTGATCCTTCTCTCTCCAGTCCCCAGACCTCCCACTATATTGCTCCCACACTGCTCACCATGTGTGACATCTGCTAGTTTCTCCTGCGCTGGTCCCTCATCTCTGCTGATTCTCTGGTGCTCAGTCCTCTATCTCCAGTCCCCGCTCACCCTCTGCTATAGCGTTCCCATGTTGCACACCAATTGTGCCATCTGCTAGTTGCTCCACTCCAATCTGCTCCCTGCTCCCCTTTTTCTTGCTCGACACCAGATGTGACTTCTACACCAGACACTTCCGGAATATATACACATGAACAGGAAGTGACTGCTGATAAGTCTTTCCGGTTCACTTGTTGGTTTCCCAGTGCATCCTGGGATATCACATACTTGCAATACCTCCAAAACAAAGTGAAGCTGAATAAAAAAAAAACTCAAAAGCTTCAGGAGCTGTAAGCAAGCATTGTCACAGACTTCTATGGAGGCTTTTAAGCACTAAGAAAGCGACATGGGGTATCATTTTTGAAGCAGAGAGAGGCAATGTGGCCCCTGGGCCACTGGTTGGGCTCCCCTGCTTTAAGGATTGGTTCATGGCTGATTCTTTGAAGGCTGGGAAAAAAATGCTTATTCATGGGCCAGGCACTTTTTTTATTTCAAGAGTCAATTATGCTATGTCTACCATCCAATACACCAACCACTTTTTCAATACTCACATTTTCCTGGTTTTTACTAGTCGTCAATGGAGTATCTGAAAGATTGAAATGAAAAAATGTTATACAATAAATAAAGAATGTGATATCGACAGAAAGTTTACACTGATAAACTAACCGCTGCCAGTGCATGGGGGTTAATTTACTAAAACTGGAGCGCTCAGAATTTGGTGCAGCTGTGCCTGGTAGCCAATTAGCATCTAACTTCAGCTTGTTCAATTAAGCTTTGACAAAAAAACATGGAAGCTGATTGGTTTTTATGCAAAGCTGCACCAGATTTTGCACTCTCCAGTTTTAGTAAATCAACCCCATAGTGACAAATACCTGTGATGACTGGTGGCTAGCTTGGGAAATTGATAATTTTGGTGTCTGCTTCAAAGGCTGGTTTGTCTAAGGCAGTGCTTCTCAACTCCATTCCTCAAGGAGCCCCAACAGGTCATGTTTTCAGGCTCTCCATTATTTTGCACAGGTGCTTTGATCAGTTTCACTGCCGTAGTAATTATCACAGCTGTTTCATCTGAGGCAAATCCTGAAAACATGACCAGTTGGGGCGTGTTGAGGACTGGAGTTGAGTAACACTGGTCTAAGGTCAATAGTAGGTCATTTTGAAATGTGTTGATTCAGTCTACTCTGTAGGGTTGCCACCTCATCCCTTAAAACCCAAATACATATTAATTACACAGGTTTTGAGGCTAATTTAATGGCGATAAGGCACTAAGTGAGTTTAATTACCACCTTAATCAGCCACAGAACCTGTGTAATTATTATGTGTTCGGGTTTAAAGGGATGAGATGTCAACCTTACTACTCTGCAGGCAATGCCCACATTTAAATGCTGTGAATGACAGGACAGAAAATGGACAAAACTCGACTTACCATATTGGAAATTATGGGACAGTGCCTAGGAGGATATGAGGACCTTTAAATTAAAAAAATGTTCCCCCTTAGTTTACCCCTTCCATCAGCAGATGAAAAAGTTTGGCTAACAATGCAACTATCCAAATTAACTGGAGGGTTGTTGAGAAGAGTCAGTATGAAGGAAGGTGCAAAAAATAGTGGTGCTGTTAAACAATGATTCTGGGCTGCCCAGGTGGGAAGGTGTTAATGCTAAATCTATGGCTTTCCTGGGCTTTTCTAGGTACTGGCCTGTGAGTCATATAAATAGGGGGAAGGTGCTGCTTGGGGGCGACCGTATGGGAAAATTAGTAAGAAATCTACTGGAGAAGATGTGCTCACAAACAACCTTCTAGCACCCCGCACGGGAACCTACCTAATAGGGACTCTTCCGGATATGGACTACTACTTGGAAAGGTATAAAGAGGAGAGAGAAGTGCCAAGCAAATCCTTTTACAGCATAAAATGTATTCAATAAAAACACAAAAAATGGTGGACAATGTAGGGTGCACTTACAGAGTGCTGAAGAGGGTAGGTGCTTCCACATGCAGCATCACAGGAGAGCCGCCAGGATGTCTCTATGGAGGAATCCACGAGCGCTGTGTAACAGCAAAAAGCTGAAGCCTCAATAAGCCTTGCAAGGGCGCCGGCTGAGTCAATTTCTAATTAATAATGTTTCTTTTAAACGCTTTTATTATCATTGTTGCCCTCAATGTACCATCATGCTGATGCATGCCTTCTCACTAAATCCAAATCATCAGATGGTTCAACGCTGAGCATTATACCAGTTCTTGTGTTTTTTGTTTTTTTCTAATACTTGAAAAGGTATGCCTGGGCAGCCTGGGACTAGTATGTCAGAGTGGGGCTGATGTGTACTTTGGACTGTAATGTTGCAGAGTTACAATTAAAGTTGCTAAATGTTCAAAAGCCTGGTCTGAAGTTTATGTAAAACGGGTGCTTGGTGGTACATGGTGTATTGAAGAACAGGGCCTAAAATGCACACACAGGGAGATGTGGAGAACATGCCGTTGCTAATGGAAACAGGTGTAGGGGAATGATATGACAGGCAGATAGCGGAAAAACAGTACCGGCAGGGGTGACGGGTTCTCAGCATAGAAAGGGGGTCAGTTCACTGATCCCCTCCCTGGCAGTTGGTGCCCTAGCAAACCAGGACTGAACCCACCTGGTGGAAACCCTAGGAACCATGCCACAGGTACAGAGGGAGTTAAGCAAGACAAGTCGTGAATGCAGGAGGGTTCATTCAAGTACATTACAGAACCACAAGCTGGGAATGAGTTGATAGAAAGGCTGAACTGGTGGAATGGGACATTTGCTTAGCGGTGTCTCCTTCAAAATGTCACATTCCATTGGGATGAATGTATCATGCGACAGGGTGGCTCATTTCCAAAAGTAGACTCCCTAGGTTCCATGTACACTGGGTGTTTAACCCCAGGGACATTGAGGCTCTGGGGTTTCACCGCAGGAGGAGAGCACGGGTGTCTTCTCCAGTCTTGCTGCTGGCTGGACGGGGCTGTGGGGTCCACCTAGAAGTACTTCCATTTGGGGCAGTGTGTGCCCAAGGACGAAAGCCTGGAATGCAGACTTCTTGCATTTTGGGCATTCATCCTTGGGCGCATACTGCCCTAACAGTGCATTCCACTCATAGACTTTAAGAGGCTGCCATCAGTGGGGCTGAATGGGACACCTGTGCCCAATGCTGTATCCTGGCCTAGGCCAACAAGGCCCAGGCCTAGGGCATCACATTGCAGGTGGGCAGCACGGAAAGAGTCCTCGTCGGCTTGTGCTAATTTCTAATTTTGACTGTCCTCTCATCCTGAAGCACAAACCTTCCTCGCTGTGCCGTATGTTTTCTGCTGCACCGTTGGCATGGTTATATCTTCTTAGTCCTCTCCATAAAATTATCAGAAATTTGTGCTTAAAGTAGAACTATAGGCAACACTTTTTTTTTTCATTTTGGATAGAGTAAGGGAGGGTTATAACCCCTGTCAGTTTATTTTTTACCATCCCTGTCCCATTGCAGAGATTTTCCTTCACATCCTGCTCCATAGCCAAACAGGAAGTGAGAGGAAATCTATGCAAATTAAGGGAATCCATTGCCCCCCAAGGCCCTCAGAACTAGTGTCCCCACTCGAAAATTTCAGGGTGGGTCATTAAACAGTAAGGGGTGTGGCCTTGACAGGAAGGGGTGGGTCATATTTAAATTAGGGGGTGCATGAGTTTAGTCAGGCCTAGGGCAGCACAAAACCTAAATACACTACTGCCTGTGCCCTCCGCCCACAGCTAAACGCTGGAGCCCCATGCCTGGGCATAAATGTGGATGGGACCTCACAGCTTGAGAAACGTAAATCCATAGACATTTTAGTCAGTTTTCATAGCAACAGGTCCACTCCCTGAAACTTCTCTTCCATGACAAATCAAAACTGTGACAGTCTTGATGAAATGATGGAAATATTAAAACAAATACATATACAAGGTACTTACTTTGTGACATAGGGAACATGGCGAGAACAGAATACGAGATCTCAGGTTGTACATTACAAGTGGGCTCTGTTAAGACACAGATGGGGAAGGCATCATTGAACTGAACATGCAAACCAATTCCCCCACCCTATGCTATTTACTGCTCTGTATTCAAAATACCTAAATCAAAATATGGAACAGCAAGTTAAAATGAGATAGCCATAGCTAAAAATGGCATCTATTTATGAGAACAAGTGCTTTTATAAACAAAATGTTAATCAATTTGGGTTTACAAGCTTATCTTTGGTCAAATTGTAAAATAATACATTTTAATATTGCATTTCAATTATTTCTTGCCTGTTCATATTAATCTGAACAATTTTGAAGTTTGTAAATTTGCTTTGTGACGACCCCCACACATTTACTTTCTTGAATTCTGTGACACGTAGTCAAGTCACTATGCCCTGTGTGTAGGCACTGCTGTGTCACACATTTCACAGAGCCTGCCTTCTGAACTACAGAGGCGCTGAAAGGAGGAGTTTTAGAAGGCGGAGTCAGTACAGGTATCACTGATTGCAAGCAGCAAGGTACCAAGGGATATGTAGTCCTTAGAAATTGAGGAGAAGCTGCAAGGCATGCAGGGAATCCAGGAAGTTGTGGAAAGAGATGATCACAAGACAGGCTGAGCTCACAACATGAACAGAGATTTTTCAAGTAACTTATATTGGATCGGAGGCTTCAGTTTGTGAATGAACAGGAAGCTCAGCACAGAGCACTTCCTATTCATTCACTGTTGTGTCTGCAGAGAACGGGACTGGGGAATCTCTGTAACTTTGTCTCAAAAGTGAGACATCAGGGGTCTGTTTAGACCCCTGATAATTCACCAACCCCCCCCTCCCCCAAAAAGGGCTGCTAAAAAATGTAAAAAATAAATAAATAAAAAACTACTGACACCATCCACTGCCCTAGTGACACTGTCCACTTTCCTACTGATACTGTCCACTGTCCCACTAACACCATCCACTGCCCTACTGATACTGTCCATTGCCCTACTGATACTGTCCATTGCCCTACTGATACTGTCCACTGTCCTACTGATACTGTCCACTGTCCCACTAACACTATCTAGAGCTCTACCGATACCATCCACTGCCCTACTGATACTGTCCACTGTCCTACTGATACTGTCCACTGTCCCACTAACACCATCTAGAGCTCTACCGATACCATCTACTGCCCTACTGATACTGTCCACTGTCCTACTGATACTGTCCACTGTCCCACTAACACCATCCACTGCTCTACCGATACCATCCACTGTCCTACTGATACTGTCCACTGTCCCACTAACACCATCCACTGCTCTACTGATACCATCCACTGTCCTACTGACTGACACCATCCACTGTCCTAGTGACACCAACCTCTGCTTTACTGACACCGTCCTCTGCTCTACTAATACCAACCCGTGCCCTACTGACACCTTCCAGTGCTCTGCTGACATGGTCCACCTACTCACACCGTGCACTACCCTATCTACACTGTCCACACCGTTCAATGTTCCACTGACTGACACTGTCCACTTGCAAGGTAGGCTAAGTTTATATTTTTATACTTTTACAGCGACATTTGTTTTATTATATTTTTCTAATTTCTTTTAAAAAAAGGGGCAGTGAACCCTGGTGATCTTTGATCTCTTTCATGTTGTTAGGTTCAGGTATATATTTACCTCTAAAAGGTTGCCTACCCTTGTTTTACATTATATCGCTTTGGAAAAGCACTTGCTGTATCACCCTGTGCAGGTAATTCAGTAAACTTAGACTGCTCAGGGCAGCCGGCAAGGGCTCATCCAGTAGAGTTGCCACCTCATCCCTTTAAACCCAAACACATATGAATTACACGGGTTCTGAGGCTAATTAAATGCAGATAAGGCACCAAGTGAGTTTAATTACCACCTTAATCAGCCACAGAACCTGTGTAATTAATATGTGTTCGGGTTTAAAGGGATGAAGTGGCAACCCTACCATCTAGGCCTGTCCCGGGCCCCCTGAATTTCAGGTTTCACCTTCAGAGGGTGATGGAGCAAGTGTGCAGTGGAAGCGGCGGGTGGTAGTGGGGGCCCCAAGTCAACTTTTGCATCTGGGCCCACAAGCTTCAAGTTACACCTCTGGGTTGGTGGAATTCCTGATGGATTTGCTGGACCTCCTGCAAACCATACCCAGCCCCGTTTGCTCATCCCTACTCATCACTCACCATGTGAATCTTGCTGTGAGGCTGGATTTGCAATAAACTGAGAATAAATTCATACACTCCTGGCTCTGTCTTCACTTTGTACTCACTGGCTGCCTACCTGGTGCAGATCAGTGTCGCTGAAAGTCTTGAACATAGAGACAGCCAGGAAACTAGCTTTTTCAGAAGCAGGTATGCAATGACATCTTCTGTTTTTGTCTCAGCACAGGTTTTATTTAATAATTACACAATAATTAGGAAGTAGAATTACCGGTTGTTGGTTCATGTGTTTTAACGAAGTGATGTTTGCTGCAAATGAAGAAGGTCACCAGAATAGCAACAAGGAGGAGTAACATTACTAGAGCCAGCGGAAGAAGAATAATGAAGAGCTCCGTGTTACCTGTAGGGAAATAATACTCATGACTGTCTTCATCATGGGTAAGTTTAGGGCATAGCGGCAGCTATGCAACCAACCAACTGTACAGGCAGTAACAACTTAATTAATCTTAGGTCTCTAAAGAGGACATGTGGACACAATTCTAAGTTGGAGGTAAGGAGGTTTTATCTGAAATTGTGGAGGGGGTTCTCTGCAATCAAAGCAGCAAAAACGTGGAACTCCCTTCCCCAGGTAGTAGAATTAGTTGAGAATACTGACAAATTTAAAAAAAAATCTACGTGTCTTCATTAGTGAGCTCAATATACAATGATGGGGCACTTTTCCTCACACTGACAACCAGTGATGGGGTCTTTTTCTCCTACTAATACCAATGATGGGGCACTATTCCCCCCACAGGCAACAATGATGGGGCACTATTCCTCCAACTGGCAACAATGATGGGGCACTATTCCTCCTGCTGACAGCAATAAAGTTTCACTATTCCTCCCGCTGACACCAATAATGGAGCACTATTCCCTCCCCACTAACACCATGATGGAGCACTATTCCTCCCACTGATACCAATGATGGAGCACTATTCTTCCTCCTACTGTTAACAGATGCTATGTAATTTATTTACTCCCACTGACCACCAAGCCTAACACATTGTCTACATCCACTGATGCTGCGGCATTTACTACTCACTTTGGGCACAGTCCAGCCACCCCCGTCTGAAGGACAGTCATTTTTATTTCAATTTATTTAAAACGTTTGGAGACAATTGCTGTAGAGAAAGGGAATCAGTGGCCGTAAACGTCAGGCTTAGTGAAAGAGAAATGATGTAGTCCAGATCACAAGGCACAGAGACAGCGTTGGGGTCACAAGCCAGGTTCAGTGTAGGTGGTAGAGAATCAGCATTGAGGTCACAAGTCAAGGTCAGTAACAAGTAGCAAGAGCTTTATCATAGGCAGGGGTGTATTTAGGTTTTGTGCTGCCCTAGTCCTGACTAATTTTGTGCACCCCCATACTTTAAATATGACCCACCCGTTCCTGCCAATGTCATGCCCCTTCCTGTTTAAAACCCGCGATGTCATCTGCAAACCACACCGTTTCCTATTTAGGCTCCACCTTTTCAGCTTAGAGCCCCACCGCTTCTCCTCTGTACATTAAAAGTGGGTACCAAGTGCAGCCTCATCAGTGCCCATCAGTGCAGCCTCATCAGTGCCCATCAATGTAGCATCACCAGTGCCCATCAGCGCAGCCTCATCAGTGCCCATCAATGCAGCCTGATCAGTGCCCATCAGCGCAGCCTCATCAGTGCCAATCAATACAGCCTCATCAGCGCAGCCTCATCAGTGCCCATCAATGCAGCCTCATCAGTTAAAGTTGGCACCTCATCCCTTCAAACCCGAACACCTTTGAATTATACAGGTTCTGAGGCTAATTAAATGCAGATAAGGCACCAAGTGAGTTTAATTACCACCTTAATCAACCACAGAACCTGTATAATTTATATGTGCTCGGGTTTAAAGGGATGAGGTGGCAAACATATCATCATTGCCCATCAATGCAGCCTCATCAGTGCCCATCAGTGCAGCCTCACCAGTGCCCATCAGCGCAGCCTCACCAGTGCCCAATAAGGGTCTCCAATTGCTTGACTTTAATTCCCATAGCAGCTACATGTGCTGCTATGGCTGTGCTAACGTCCCAGTATTACAAATCTATCTCCCTTTATGTGCTTTACAAAGGTACTAACCATACAAATACATTAATACCTTGATTGCGAGTAACGCGGTTAACGAGCGTTTCGCAATATGAGCTATTATTTTTTTAAATCCTGACTCGGTTTGCGAGCGTTGTCTTGCAAAACGAGCAGGATTCATGCCTCTGCGGTGTGCAGTACCGCATTTGGCCAGACGTGCGGGGGCGCCTGTGACACACTCCGTTGCCGAGTGCTTCTGAGCCTCTCTGAGTGTTACCGAGTGCATCCGAGCGGTTCCCGAGTTTTTCCGAGTGTCTCGGGCGCCCCCCCACCACTGGCCACATGCGATACTGCATACCATAAAAGTCACTGTGGACCGAATTATCTGAGTTTCCATTGACGTCTATGGGGAAACTCGCTTTGATATACGAGTGCTTTGGATTACAAGCATTCTTCTGGAACAAATTATGCTCGTAATCCAAGGTTCCACTGTATCTTAAAAGGTAAGTTCACTTGAACCAACTACAAACTGAAATAAAAATTCTCAAGAACCTGCGTATTCTAGAGCAAGATCTATTCTTTCCAGCAAGACACTTGGGTTAATTTACTAAACCTGGAGAGTGCAAAATCTGGTGCAGCTCTGCATAGAAACCAATCAACTTCCAGGTTTAATTGCCAAATTAATTGAACTACCTGAAGTTGGAAGCTGTTTGGCTACCATGCACAGCTGCACCAGGTTTTGCACTAACTAGTTTTAGTAAATCCCCTTCTCTGTCTCCTCCCCTGTTTTAAGACATTACGGCTCATCTGTTGGGGTATTAATACGTATCCTTGTTTCTATGGAGGAGACTTGGGTTTGGGGGATATTATTACATCCCAGGAGATGTGTATTTCAAATTTTTCTTGAAAGTATGTAATATTATATATAGATATCCCATATTCACCAATGTACCGCATCAGATGATGAGCTTTGCCAGAAATGCAGATTGTTGTACTGCTTCAAAGAATGGCTCATATCTCATTTGTCCCTTAACAAACTTGGCCAATTAGATTAGTGTTAGCACCTCTACACATGATTTGCTTTTTGGATAGTAAGCATAGCATGTACATCATATTACTAATATTATATTAATAATATTATTATATTTACATGCACATGAACTTTAATGACATCTCAGTCTTAGTCCGTAGGGTTCAATATTGAGTTGGCCCACCCTTTGCAGCTATAACAGCCTCAACCCTTCTTGGAAGGCTGTCTACAAGGTTTAGGACTGTGGATGGGAAAGTTTCACCATTCTTCCAGAAGTGCTTTTGTGAGGTCAGGCACTGATTTGGAAGAGAAGGTCTGGCTTGTAGTCTCCGCTCGAATTTATCCCAAAGGTATTCTATGCAGGCCAGTGCAGACCAGTCTTGTTCCTCTACCCCAAACTCACTCATCCATATCTTTATGGACCTTGCTTTGTGCACTGGTGCGCAGTCATGTTGGAACAGGAAGGGGCCATCCCCAAACTGTTCCCACAAAGTTGGGAGAATTAAATTGTCCAAAATGTCTTGGTATGCTGACGCCTTAAGAGTTCCCTTCACTGGAACTAAGGGGCCAAGCCTAACCCCTGAAAAACAATCCAGCACCATAACCCCCCCTCCACCAAATGATTTGGACCAGTGCACAAAGCATGTCCATAAAGACATGGATGAGCGAGTTTGGGGTGGAGGAACTTGACTGGCCTAGACAGAGCCCCAGCTTCAGCCTGATAGAAGACCTTTGGGATAAATTAGAGTGGAGACTGTGAGCCAGGCCTTCTTGTCCAACATCAGTACCCGACCTCACACATGTGCTTCTGGAAGAATGGTCAAACATTCCCATAGACACACTCCTAAACCTTGTGGACAGCCTTCCCAGAAGAGTTGAAGTTGTTATAGCTGCAAAGGGTGTGCCAACTCAATATTGAACCCTACGGACTAAGACTGGGATGCCATTAAAGTTCATGTGCGTGTAAAGGCAGGTGTTCCAATACTTTTGACAATATAGCGTATATTGTCATAGCATGTATATAGTCAACTGAACTGTTATTGAGGCCTCCATTTCAAAATATATTATAATTACCTTGTTGGCCCACCGTTAATTCCTCACTCCTCTTTTTCACACTGTTCCTTGAAGTTCTTACTTCACAATAATAGTTTCCCAAAATTTCCAGCTGAGTTAATGGGATTACATACTGATGAGATGAATTGAATTCCTGAATTTTCTGTCCATTCTTGTAGAAAGCAAATTGCAGTTCAATGTCATTTCTCATTACAATTGTATTACATGTTAGGATCGTTTGATTGCGTTCTATGTCCACGTCTGGGATCATCTCAATTTCTGGCTTAGAGAAAAGTTCTGTATAGGAAATTAGTATAACTGTAAGCATATTACAAAAGATCATTATACAGAATTGTATATAGTACAATTTACAAATGGACAGTATAGTAAATAGTAAACCTATTTTTCCTCTTATATGATAAGACCATGGCATCTGTTCTGCTCACCTTGTATCTGGATGTATACCTCTTCACTGCTCCTTGTGATGTTTTTGGTTGAAGCCCTCACTTTACAGGAATAATTCCCAGAATGCTTTAGCTCAGCGGACTGGACTTCATATCGGTCAGATAAACTGAATTCCTGAACATTTTGTCCATCTCTGTAAAAAGCAAATTCCAGTTTTGTATCAGTAATGAGTCCACTACGTATGGTGTGACAGGTCAGGGCCATATTGTCTCCTTCTGTCATTTCATTTGCAGTCATTATGATTTCTGGTTGTGTGAAAATCGCTGAAAAGAAAAGTAATAAAAATGCATTAGTGGTAAAATGTGACCTGAGCGAATGTGATAACCTCACTCACATACGTACTAAGGTTTTATGAACATTGTTTTTTTTTTTTTGTAAATAACTTAAGTAGAAGGGGCAACCAGATTTGCTTATTACTTGGACATGCTGAGCTTCTTGTCTAGGTAAACAACATTGTCAGGGTATTTGACTCCTCCTATTTTGAAACACATGCCTTGCATTAAAGTGTATCTAAACTAAAACATTTTTTTTTTTTTTGTGGGTAGAATGGTGAGTGGTTAGAACATCTGTCAGGCGTTGATTGCTGTCTGTGTCCTTTTTAAAGAGAGTCGCCCCTTTATTTGTCTTGGTGACCATTGTAGCAGGGACCAAAAGCAACGTCAAATACTACGTTTTACCAATGTCACCAGAACAGGAGATGAAGGAAGTATATCCAATGGGTCAAATACTACGTTTTACCAATGTCACCAGAACAGGAGATGAAGGAAGTATATCCAATGGGTCAAATACTACGTTTTACCAATGTCACCAGAACAGGAGATGAAGGAAGTATATCCAATGGGTCAAATGCTACGTTTTACCAATGTCCCCAGAACAGGAGATGAAGGAAGTATATCCAATGGGTCAAATGCTACGTTTTACCAATGTCACCAGAACAGGAGATGAAGGAAGTATATCCAATGGGTCAAATGCTACGTTTTACCAATGTCACCAGAACAGGAGATGAAGGAAGTATATCCAATGGGTCAAATGCTACGTTTTACCAATGTCACCAGAACAGGAGATGAAGGAAGTATATCTAATGGGTCAAATGCTACGTTTTACCAATGTCACCAGAACAGGAGATGAAGGAAGTATATCCAATGGGTCAAATACTACGTTTTACCAATGTCCCCAGAACAGGAGATGAAGGAAGTATATCCAATGGGTCAAATACTACGTTTTACCAATGTCACCAGAACAGGAGATGAAGGAAGTATATCCAATGGGTCAAATACTACGTTTTACCAATGTCCCCAGAACAGGAGATGAAGGAAGTATATCCAATGGGTCAAATACTACGTTTTACCAATGTCACCAGAACAGGAGATGAAGGAAGTATATCCAATGGGTCAAATACTACGTTTTACCAATGTCACCAGAACAGGAGATGAAGGAAGTATATCCAATGGGATTTCCCCAAATTTTGAGCATTTTCCTCTCTTGTTTCTGACCAGGAAATTAACATAAATCTCACCAACAGCAGACAGCAAAAAATCCCTACCCCATCCAAACCCAAAAAAGTAAGCTTTGACTTTAAACATAAGGTGCTTTTCAGGACCAGGTCGCAAGCAAGATTGCAGAGTTTTTAAAAGTTGGGACTTTCTTGAAAAATGGTTTGGTTTGTACTTTGGCTGTTCAGGCATTCGGATCAATGCCTGAACTTTTGCCTGTTTGGAACTCTTCAATATGAGCCAAAAAGCATATTTAGTAGTGATATTTCTACTGCTATTCTATGTAGCCCTACCCTCAAAGGGGTCGCTGTTATTAACTGGTTCTTTCCAAACAGTGCAGAGGCCACCAATCACCCAAGCAACAGTCTATTCACTCTGGCTTCAGTAAACAGTCTAGAGCAGTGGTCATCAACCCTGTCCTCAGGGCCCACTAACAGGCCAGGTTTGCAAGATAACTGAAATACATCACAGGTGATATCATTTGCTGCCCAGTGATTGCAGTATTGTAGTCTGCATCTCCCCAAGGTAATACATAAAACTTGGCCTGTTAGTGGGCCCTGAGGACAGGGTTGATGACCACTGGTCTAGGGGATGTGTTTTTGATATTTATTGCTTGAGGAAACTTGTAACAGGAAATGGGTTAGGGGCATGAGGTACTCCAAAACGTTCATCACATAACAGTTGGAGGACAGTCTTTTCCTTGAGTCTGAACTCCTCACAGCTGAAGACCTTATGATGACTTTCTGAGCAGGCTAATACCTCACAGCTAAAGACCATAAGGCAAATCTCATAGCAGTCTAAGGCTGGGTTCACATTGGTCCGACAAACGCTCCGACATTGGGAGCTCATGTCGCATGACGTGTGAAATTTAATGTTTCCCTATGGGAGCCGTCCTAACTGGTCCGACACAAGTCGTTCCGACTTTAGAAATGCTCCCTGTACTACTTTGGTCCGACTTTGATCCTACTTCAGCCTATTGACTATCATTGAAGTCGGATCAAAGTCGGATTGCCGTCTCGCATGATCCGACTTCGGCACGCGACTTGTGCTCAGATGATCTTGAGGGGGAACTCCGCGCCAAATTTTAGATAAAAATCCGGCATGGGTTCCCCCTCCAAGAGCATACCAGGCCCTTGGGTCTGGTATGGAACTTGAGGGGAACCCCCTACGCCGAAAAAGCGGCGTGGGGGTCCCCCCAATCCATACCAGACCCTTATCCGAGCACGCAGCCCGGCCGGACAGGAATGGGGGTGGGGACGAGCGAGCGCCCCCCCCCCTCCTGAACCGTACCAGGCCGCATGCCCTCAACATGGGGGGTGGTGCCTTGGGGGAGGGGGGCGCGCTGCGGCCCCCCCACCCCAAAGCACCTTGTCCCCATGTCGATGAGGACAAGGGCCTCTTCCCGACAACCCTGCCCGTTGGTTGTCGGGGTCTGCGGGCGGGGGGCTTATCGGAATCCGGGAGCCCCCTTTAATAAGGGAGCCCCCAGATCCCGGCCCCCCACCCTATGTGAATGAGTATGGGGTACAGCGTACCCCTACCCATTCACCTAGGAAAAAAGTGTCAATTTAAAAAAAAACACTACACAGATTTGTAAAGCATTTTATTAGACAGCTCCGGGGGTCTTCTTCCGACTTCGGGGGTCTCTCCGGTTCTTCTCCACGCTCTCCGGTGTCTTCTGCCGGGCTCCTCCGCTCTCTTCTGCTCTTTTGCTAAAGCGGAGGAGCCCGGTCTTCAATCTTCTGCCTTCTGCCTTCTGCCTTCTGCCTTCTACCCTCTTCTCCTGATGTTGACACGACGCTCTCTGGGGCTAGAATGCTCTCTGTGCGCTCTGCTCTGACTTATATAGGCGGTGACCCCGCCCCCTTATGCCGTCACAGTCCCTGGGCATGCTGGGACTGTGACGTTTTAGGGGGCGTGGTCATCACCCGATGACCACGCCCCCTAAAACGTCACAGTCCCAGCATGCCCAGGGACTGTGACGGCATAAGGGGGCGGGGTCACCGCCTATATAAGTCAGAGCAGAGCGCACAGAGAGCATTCTAGCCCCAGAGAGCGTCGTGTCAACATCAGGAGAAGAGGGCAGAAGGCAGAAGGCAGAAGGCAGAAGGCAGAAGGCAGAAGATTGAAGACCGGGCTCCTCCGCTTTAGCAAAAGAGCGGCAAAAGAGCAGAAGAGAGCGGAGGAGCCCGGCAGAAGATCCGGAGAGCGTGGAGAAGAACCGGAGAGACCCCCGAAGTCGGAAGAAGACCCCCGGAGCTGTCTAATAAAATGCTTTACAAATCTGTGTAGTGTTTTTTTTAAATTGACACTTTTTTCCTAGGTGAATGGGTAGGGGTACGCTGTACCCCATACTCATTCACATAGGGTGGGGGGCCGGGATCTGGGGGCTCCCTTATTAAAGGGGGCTCCCGGATTCCGATAAGCCCCCCGCCCGCAGACCCCGACAACCAACGGGCAGGGTTGTCGGGAAGAGGCCCTTGTCCTCATCGACATGGGGACAAGGTGCTTTGGGGTGGGGGGGGCCGCAGCGCGCCCCCCTCCCCCAAGGCACCACCCCCCATGTTGAGGGCATGCGGCCTGGTACGGTTCAGGAGGGGGGGGGCGCTCGCTCGTCCCCACCCCCATTCCTGTCCGGCCGGGCTGCGTGCTCGGATAAGGGTCTGGTATGGATTGGGGGCGACCCCCCACGCCGTTTTTTCGGCGTAGGGGGTTCCCTTCAAGGTCCATACCAGACCCAAGGGCCTGGTATGCCTCTGGAGGGGGAACCCATGCCGGTTTTTTATTTAAAATTTGGCGCGGAGTTCCCCCCTAAAGATTCATACCAAACACAGTGCCGGCATTGGCGGGGATCCAAGTCGGATCCTCGTTCATTGAAAGTTGGACACATGCCGGCTTCATGTCGCAGGGCAAAGTCGGATCCAAAGTAGGACGGCTGTCGTGTCGCACCAGTGTGAACCCAGCCTAAGGCCTCATAGCTGAAGATCATGAGGCCAGTTTCTTTAACAGGCAATCTTCGGTTTAGTAATTGTGAATACTGAACAGTCATAGGACCTTTTCCCACTGATGGACTTTTGCCGTGCCGGAATGCATCTTTTCAGCGGGACAAAAGCACATCAAAAATGATTTGCCTTTAAAGCCTATGAGATTATTTACATCGCTGCGCTGGGTTTGCGATGCGGCTTGAAAAGTCCTGCATTCTGCATCTTTGGTGTGTTTTAAAAAAAAGTGCACCAAAGATTGCACCTTCCGGTGAAGTCAATAGAAACCGCAACAAAAATGCACCCAGGCTGAGTGTTAAGGAGCCAGCACATGCCGGCTTCCTTTACAATAAACCGGGATGTAAACAGTGCCCCCCACAGCCTCCTGTCCCCTTGGTGCTCACCAGTAGCTCAGTCTGGCCTTCCCCTGCCTTCTCCCCTCAGATCTGGTCTTCCCCTGCCTCCTGTACTTAGATTCTGGGAGTCGATGCACCCTGCTGTTCGGCCCGCTGTTTCTCCGCTTCCCCCCCTGGGTTCCGGGCTCCTTAACAACCACCCGCCAGCGTCCTTAACCACTAATGAATAGCTGGTTGTTAAGTAGCTTGCCCCGATGGCATCCTTAACAACCAGCTATTCATGGCTTATGCACTGCATGCAACACATGTAAAACACGCTATGCATTTTTAAAAGTGCTGCAATCTAAAAATACATGTGCTGCAGTGTGAAAGGGTCCTAAGGCCTCATAGCTGAAGGTCATGGGGCAAGTATTTTGAGCATTTGGTTGCCTTGCGCAGTGCACAATTATCGATATCTAATGTAGTTGTCCAGCACACAGTCCTAAGGATCATCTTAGGGTCGCTACTCACAAGTCCCCAGGACAGCTGCCACCTTCCGGCTTACTTTGGACACAACCTAGTGAGTGTGATGGCACTCCTCAGGGCCGGATCCCTGGTTATGTGGGTCTGCATTTAGTTATAAGCGAAGTCCATGAAATCCTGGGGTTTCTGAGGCCTCTTAGACCAGTTTTACAGTCCATGGACTTCTTCACAGCAGCAACCCTTTACCTCTGGAGCCCTCCTGGGGAGAAGGAACCCTGCTCTTCAGTGTCTCAGACTTTTTACCACCATCCCAGCCCCCTACTGGACACTCCTCTTCAGGGATTGGCTGGAACCTGATAAATATCCAAGCTGGTTGATTTGAACCTCCCGCTCCAGAGCTCAGCAAACTTCTTGCAGAGACAGGGGGAAGCAATCAATCTCCCAGCCTGTGAAACCCTGATCTGGCCAGAACAAACAATTGCTGTTCCTTTGAGGAGGGAGTCAAAAACTAAATTTACCTATCATTCTGCGCTAGGAGTATGCTACATATATATGACAGCTTCCCACTGTCACTGGTTCCTAAGAAAGTTTCCTGAACTCTGCTCAAACTGAACCTGGGGCAGATCAGCTCATCACTGGTTTCAAGGTAACAAATTGTTATAGAGATGTGCAGCTGCCATTGTAACCTTCTTGAGAAATAGACGTTGCCGTTTCATGTACAGCAGATCTTCTTTATTTAATTAGCTAGGAGTCATTGATACAGAACATTTATACAGGTTGTCAGGGCCATCTTAATAAAACTATGGGCCCCTGGGCAAAGTAATGCACTGGGGCCCCTACAAGCCTGCCCCAATTTTTGCACCTACTCCCCAGAATAAGCCCAGGTTCACACTGAGGGCAGATTTGAAATTGTGCGGGTTCAGCTCAAATTGGCATTTCAGCCCGAATTTGGGGATGATTTGACAGAAATCTGTGCGGGTTCGTGCACAATTGAAATGGTCCCCAAAAGTAGTGCAGAAACTACTTTTGGAAATCGATGCCCCCTCTGTGCCCATGAATGCAGCTTCACTGTGCCACTGAGAGCAGCCTCACTACCCGTGAATGCAGCCTCACTGTACCCGTAAAACGCAGCCTCACTGTGCCTGTGAATGCAGCCTCACTGTGCCCGTGAATGCAGCCTCACTGTACTCGTGAATGCAGCCTCACTGTACTCGTGAATGCAGCCTCACTGTACTCGTGAATGCAGCCTCACTGTGTCCGTCAATGCAGCCTCACTGTGCCCCATCAAATGCAGCTTTACTGTGCCCCATCAAATGCAGCTTTACTGTGCCCCATCAATGCAGCTTTACTGTGCCACATCAATGCAGCTTTACTGTGCCCCATCAATGCAGCTTTACTGTGCCCTATCAATGCAGCCTCACTGTGCCCCATCAAATGCAGCTTTACTGTGCCCCATCAAATGCAGCTTTACTGTGCCCCATCAAATGCAGCTTTACTGTGCCCTATCAATGCAGCCTCACTGTGCCCCATCAAATACAGCTTTACTGTGCCCCTTCAATGCAGCTTTACTGTGCCCCTTCAGTGTAGCCTCACTGAGCCCCTTCAATGCAGCTTTATTGTGCCACATCAATGTAGCCTCACTGTTCCCCATCAATGCAGCTTTACTGTGCCCCTTCAATGCAGCTTTACTATGCCCCATCAATGCAGCCTCACTGTGCCCCATCAAATGCAGCTTTACTGTGCCCCTTCAATGCAGCTTTACTGTGCCCCTTCAATGCAGCTTTACTGTACCCCATCAATGCAGCCTCACTGTGCCCCATCAATGCAGCTTTACTGTGCCCCATCATCAATACAGACTCACCTGGATGATGGATCACATACACAGCGGGCATGTCCCTGCAGGTTGGGGTATCCGGCTTCACTTATTATGAAAGCCAGGTGACTGGCATTGTCAGAAGGAGGTCAGCAATAGTAACTCACTTATGTCCTTTTTCACTAGGTTTTCTTTTATTAAATTTATTTCCATAATTTGTGTTTCTTCTTTGATTCCTGCCCAGTGGTCAATTTTCTACATATTTACTATATTCTGTACTTACAAGCTGTCTATATGCCACTCTCAGAAAGTATTTCTCTCCAGTAACCTTACCAGTTGTCTGAAACTTCACCATATCTGTCAATTCTTAATCTATACTTACCATTTAATTCAATGTTCAACATTTTACTCCTTTTCACTATTATTCTGCCAGAAACTGTTTTCGCTTCACGGTAATATCTCCCAGAATTCTCCTTCTTAGCGGACTGGAAGCCATATTGGTTGGATGAATTAAAACTCTGGATATTCTGCATATCTTTGTGGAAAGCAAACTGCAGTTCTGTTTCTGGTCTGTATGGAGACACATTTGTGTGACATGTCACAGTTACATTATCTCCTTCCATTACTGGAAATGGGGTCACTTTTATTTCTGGAGTTGTGAAGATTTCTATAAAACACAAATATTAAACAGTAAACCTCCATTATTTCACCAGGACATGAAGGAATCATTAGGTTTTACCAGATTCAATAGTAGGAGTATCGTTACTTAATATAACTTTCTCTGCATTTTTTAAATTTGATTTTCTTTTATAGGTGTAAACACATTGCCCATAGCCAGGGACGGGACACAGGGTGGGCAGGAGGGGCTGCTGCCCTGGGCTCAGCGAAGCAAAGGGGCAAAAAATGGACGCAGGATGGTACACCCCCGATACCGCATGTATTAACAGTGGGGGAAGGGGGCGCAATTCTGGATCTTTGCCCTGGGCGATGGACAACCCTGTCCCGGTACTGCCCATAGCTGCAGTATGCTACCTATCAATGACGTTGTACATTTCCTTACACCAATGAGCCTGGAGTGCTAATATATTCTTAGTAAGAACAGCAGTTAATACCCCACAGTCTGAAGATTCATTATTTGCTGAGGGAAAGTAAAATCCTTTTTTTAAAGTCTCATTTCAAATAACTTTTTTTTTTGCAAAAGAACTTGGGTGAGAACATGGCCGTTTATGAGCCTCTTACATGTTCCGGGACCAGGGAGGGTTTTTTTTTATATACAAGAGATGGGTGATAGTACACATTTTGGGCTAGGGGGGTTATATATATATATATTTTTTTTATATATAATGCAATAAGAGCTGTGTGATAGTGTGGCCACTAAATGGGGATCACGGAGTAAAGAATAAGAGCGGAAAGAATTTTTTTTTTCTCACGGGAATATAGGGGGGTGGTAGAATGGTAGAATTAAGGATAATAGGATTTGGAGTAGAAGAGGTGGTCATTAGGAAGGGAGGTGGCGGGACAGTCTCAAGTTTACTATAAGTAGGATGGGTGCTGAAGAGGGAGGGATCTGATGGCGGGGGGGGGTGCCCTTTTTTTTTCTCTTTTTCCCTTGTTTTTTTTTTTTTTCTCTTAAGGTGGGTGGGGTAAGCATGTCAGTTTTTTGGAGTAGAATGTATAGGATTGTTTGGTATTCATGTAGTTCCTTTTTTGAACTATTGAATAGAAAGTTGTATGAACTGATATGTTGAACTTTAAATAAAATAAAATGTAATAATAAAAAAAAGGAAATAAAAAACATAACTGTGCCCCCCCCTGTTCCGCCCCCTGTCCTGGACACCCCCCTTTTTGTTAGCTGATATATATATATATATATATATATATATATATATATATATATATATATAAATATATATATATATATCTTTTATCAAGGGATCTTTGCTCCAATCGTGTCAGGTGATAATGTAAGGCTTGCCAGTTTGCATTCTGTTCTGAGAAAATATCAAGGCACAGTTTAACCTATAGCAGCCATCCTTCCCTAAAGACAAGTAGACCTAACAGTCCCTGGATGCCCCCAGGACTTAAGGCATGAGGCTTTATTTGTGGAACAAGGATGCTCTCCAGCCATCCTTGACATCTTTGACAACAGAGAGAGTTCATGTGCCATGTCAAGGGGGAAAGGTTCAAAGCAGGTGCTGCGTGCCGAAGTGACCATGGATAATCACTGACTGGACATCAAGCTAACATGCAGAAAATCCTATATAGATGTGTACTGATATATAAATATATGTAGATACCTTTGTTTGCTTAATAATGGCCTTCTAAAGGAAGAGTTCCCTTTAACTAGAAACTGCAGCTTGAATCCTGTTATGCTGAAGGTTCCTGGTATGGTGGTATCCGTTGTCTTCTGCTAGCAATGGTGGGGCCGTAAATATTATTGAGTACTGGTAAGTCAATGAGGTTAAACAGATAAGCTATTGTAATGCTCAAAGAAAAGGTCTGGTAACTAAGGTGTAAAGATGTCTGCACACAGTGTCTCTAGATAGATGACAGAAAGAGGTTGGGCATCCACCCGCTCACCAATCCTGATGATAGCACGGCCTCCTAGGAACAATGAGTTCTTGCACAGGCTCTTGAATGTCTGCAGAGATGTGTAGAGTAACCACCTGACAGGCTGTCAGCATGGTGAACAGTGATGGCTGCATGAAGGTGGACAGTGGCAGTCCCAGTGCAGAGAAGAACCGATGCAATCCAGGTGTAATGACCAGCGTCCCAGCAAGGCAGATCCCCTGTCGAAGGTACCGCAGCCTCAGGCCAGGCCGCAAACCCACTGTCTCTCTCAAGGAGAATCGCAGTCTACCTGCGTCCAGCTCAGAGTCCTGTGCCAGGAGAGCGAGCCCAACACTTGCAGTTGAATATATCTGCTCTCCCAGAATTCTTCTTGTTTGCCGGCTCTCTGGTATTTGTAGTTCAGTCAGCACTCAGGAATACAGTATGCATTGACTGTAGGACTACGTGTCCCAAGATCATCTGCTGTCCAGGAGGATTGGCTCTAGTTGCCTAACAGGAAGTGATGTAGCCATAGCTTGCAACTGTCTCTGATTTTGAGGGACTCTCCCTGATTTGTAATAGAGTCCCTCTGTCCCTCTTTCTTCCTCATTTGTTCCTCATATTGGTCTGATCTATATAGTTGTATATCAAATGCACTGTTTATCTTTTAAAAAGTGTTTCCCAGTGCTAAATCTTTTATCCAGTTTCTAAATTGCAGCATTTGTAGATGTAAAAGCCAGTATAAAGCTATAGTAGTGGTAAAAAAGCACTTGTGGGTTTAAGTAATTATTTTTTGTATAAGTCTCCTTTAAGGGGCGTGGCAGGGGGTGTGTCCTATGCCCACATACTTTTGTTAATAGGTGTCCCTCATTCTCATCTCAAAAAGTTGGGAGGTATGGATATAGCTGTCCCAATCCGGGGCACTAGGGGGAAAAGGCTCATATATTGTTAAATATCCATATATTATAAACATTGTTGTGTCACCTTCATTTTTCTCACTTTTCCTCAGGACTGTGTTAGGAATCAAAGCTGGAGGAGTAGAGAAGATCTCTGGGAATACTGAATACTTGAGGAGGTCAAATCTGCCCCACTCCACCCAAATCAATTTTCAGGACTTACCTTTCATAGGTATAGAAGTTCCTCCACTGTGCTGATAATATGCGAGGTAGTGATAAACCTCTTTCGTACATTTATATCCACGGGATCCTCCCAGATTTATGTTATTAATACGTAACTGAGGATCAGATCCCCAATTCCTTATGACGACATTATCCTTGTAAAATATAGTCTGTCTTCCAGGATATCCGGGATAATGGTGACATCTCAGAGTCACATCGTCACCTTCATGAACATAGAGAGGAGCCTGCAGGATCACCCAGTCTGAAAAACAGAACCATAGGGAACCTGTATTAGAGTAAAGATAACTAAAGAGTGTTCTACACCTTCATGCAGATCCCGCCCTTTATATAAATCACCACCTCCCAGGGGATTCTTGTGCTACACCCTCAGACCAGGGGAGTTGCTAGGTGGCAAAAAGACCAGGGGCTTCAGCCAGAAGTCCAAGGCCAGCACGGGGTAGTGGCGTAGGGTTTTTTGGCTGGGCGGTGGGGTTGTGTAGTTGTGTGGTGGGGGGGTAAGCTCACTTGCTGGTTGCTGCCTGGCTTACCAGTGCCCTTACACACACTGACCTACCTACCTGACACATACACTGATCTACCTACCTGACATACACTGATCTACCTACCTGACATACACTGATCTACCTACCTGACATACACTGATCTACCTACCTGACACATACACTGATTTACCTACCTGACACATACACTGATTTACCTACCTGACACATACACTGATTTACCTACCTGACACATACACTGATCTACCTACCTGACACATACACTGACCCACCTACCTGACACATACACTGATCTACCTACCTGACATATACACTGATCTACCTACCTGACACACACTGACCTACCTACCTGACACATACACTGACCTACCTACCTGACACATACACTGATCTACCTACCTGACATACACTGATCTACCTACCTGACACATACACTGATCTACTTACCTGACATACACTGACCTACCTACCTGACATACACTGACCTACCTACCTGACACATACACTGGTCTACCTACCTGACACACACTAACCTACCTACCTGACACATACACTGATCTACCTACCTGACACATACACTGATCTACCTACCTGACACAAACACTGACCGAACTACCTGACATGCACTGACCTACCTGACACATGCACTGACCTACCTGACACATGCACTGACCTACCTACCTGACACATACACTGATCTACCTACCTGACACATACACTGATCTACCTACCTGACACATACACTGACCTACCTACCTGACATGCACTGACCTACCTGGCATGCACTGACCTACCTACCTGACATACACTGACCTACCTGACACATACACTGACCTACCTGACACATACATTGACCTACCTACAGTAAGCTCACTTGCTGGTTGCGGCCTGGCTTACCAGTGCCCTTACACACACTGACCTACCTACCTGACACATACACTGATCTACCTACCTGACCCATACACTGACCTACCTACCTGACACATACACTGACCAACCTACCTGACATGCACTGACCTACCTGACATGCACTGACCTACCTGACACATGCACTGACCTACCTACCTGTCATGCACTGACCTACCTACCTGACACACACACACTGACCTACCTGTCCAGGAGACAGACTTCACATGTTCTGCAGCTCTGCCATGGTGTGCGAGGCAGCCAGAGGAGAGGAGGAGAGCCACCCGCCCAAGCGCCGAGCGGGGATCGATGTGGCGCGGCGGCAACATTGTAATTCCCGCCTTCTAGAGTCTGCAGTGCCTATGATGGGCGTCACACGTCCCGCGGTCCCGCCATTGAACCAGTGGGATGTCCATCATAGGCGATGCAGGCTCCAGAAGGCGGGACCTGCTATGTGACTCGGCCGCACTCGGCGATGCTCGGGATCCGATCAGTACCCGCTCGGCGGCAGGCAGCGCTCAGAGCTAATAATAGAACAGTGCCCACTCGAGACCCGGGTCTTTTTGGGGTCCCACTTGGGGCTTCAGCTTCTGTCAGCCCCCCCCCCCCCCCCCCCCGCCGACGCCACTGCCTCAAACTATCACGTTTTACCAGCCTTGCCCATGACATGGCATAATGCCGTGCATAGGCTTTGCTAGACCAAGAGTAGGATCTTCAGATGTAGTGCCCCTCAGTGGAACCAAAGCAGACATCTCTTTCTTCCAAGATCCACATATTTTCAGAGTGCAGTGGACAGTACAGATAAAAGACCCTTTAATTGACAAAATAAAGATAAATGACACTTATTGCCCTACTTATCACTATTTTATCAATTAACCACTAGCTGACCAGCTCACGCAGATATACTGTGGCAGGTCCGCTCTCATGCGCAAACCATACCTGTACCTCAGTCCGTGCAAGGAGGATAGCGGGCGTGCGACTGCGGACTCGGTGTCCGCCGGCGACCCGCGATCACAGTGAGGAGAGGCAGAACGGGGAACTGCCTGTTTAAACAAGGCGCTTCCCTGTTCTGCCATATGACATGACAGAGATCTACTGTTCCCAGTGATCGGGAACAGCGATCTCTGTCATTTCCCAGTAAGCCCATCCCCCCTACAGTTAAAACACACCTAGGAAACACACTTAACCCCTTCCTCTTTTCTGCCAGTGTCATTTTTACATTAATCGGTGCATTTTTATAGCGCTGATCAATGTAATAATGTCACTGTTCCCCAAAAAAGTGTAATTTGGGGTCAGATTTGTCCACCATAATGTTGCAGATCGCCGCCATTACCGTAACAATTAAAAAAATTAAAAGTCCCAAATCTATCCCGTAGTTTGTAGACGCGATAACTTTTGCGCAAACCAATCAGTATACACCTATTGCAATTTTTTTTTACCAATAATATGTAGAAGAATACATATCTGCCTAAACTGATGAATATTTTTTTTTTATATATTTTTTTTGGTTATGTATTATAGCAGATAGTAAAAACAATTGTTTGTTTTTTTTTCAAAAATTGTTGGTCTTTTTTGTTTATAGCGCAAAAAATAAAACCCGCAGAGGTGATCAAATACCACCAAAAGAAAGCTCTATTTGTGTGTAAAAAAGGATGCAAATTGTGTTTGGGCACAGCGTTACGCGACCGTGCAATTGTCAGTTAAAACGATGCAGTGCTGTATCGCAAAAATGGCCCGGTCATTAAGGGGGCAAATCCTGAAGTGGTTAAAAAGGTGTTTTATCAGCATTATTTAGGGTGCTTCGTCCATCAATGCAAGCAGCAAAGACCACTGATCACCAACACAAGGGGCAGTGACCTGCAACAAAAGGGGCCCAAACCACCGGTCACCAATTAAAGGGGTCAAGATCACTTAGCAACAATATGATATATAGATCAAAGACCACTAAACAACAGTGTAAGGGAGCACTTACTGCTCACACGAGCGCCGCCGAGTGCGGCCGAGTCACATAGCAGGTCCCGCCTTCTGGAGCCTGCACCACCGCAATCCATAGTCCTTACCACTACACTGTATACAATATAGTGGATGTTGCATTGTCCAAACCCCCCATACTCTATATCCTAAATTGTATGTTTCTGACCACTAACCATTTATGTCCTGACCACTGTACTCCATTTGCCATGTTGTAAATGTTGTGTTGTGCACTACATACTCCTGACCCCTGTACTCTATACAAGTTTGTATATTGCAGAATTCTGATCAATAAATTCATTGACTTGAGGGTTTGCTAAATAGTCAAAACCTGTTTTAATGAAGTTCTTCTTTAACTCTGACTTAGACAAAGTATGAGCTCAGACTAATCATCTAATTCTGATTTGTTTATTTGTTCTGAATAAATTAATTAAGATTTGTACTGTCTGCAGGGAATCAAAGATTTCCCAAAGTTATGACTAACTGGATTTGTAAATTCTATGATTCTCTGAACAAAAGTCAAATCTAGGAGGCATATATTGGGAACAATTTTCAACTCTGATGCCACCATGTCTACAGGATGGTTGAGCAATGAACTCATCCAAGGAAGACTGTGGGTGGAGAATCCGAGAAGTATTTAAATCTACTTATTACTGGGAATGTTGACCCCTAAGTGAAACCATAAATCACTAATTGGAAGGACATTAATTAAAATTTTATGTTCCTATGGGTAATCCCTCGGAGGGTAAAACTCTGTATTTACTTACCATGACTGACATCCAGTCTGACAGGGTCACTTATGTTTGTGTTGGTGCCTTTACACTGGTAATTTCCACTGTTATCTTGTTTTGCATCTCTGATTTCATAGCTTTGTGCTGTGTGTATCGGATTATTATTCTTGTACCAGGTGTATCTCATATCTGCTGGAATAGGTGGCCTCACATTACAGGTCATTGTTAGAGACTCTTTTGTGAAGATCTTGTCCCAGTTTGGTTTGAAAGTCACCACAGGTCTCACCGAAGATCCTACAAGATAGCACATTGTACATGACAATTATTAGTTAGAACTTAAGAATTATTTTCCAGCAGATAAAATGAAGTCTTTCTGCCTATGAGTTATTTTTGCTTGGGTAACCCTTGGTTTTATTAGTTTCTTATGTTACATTGCTCCTTTAAAGAGACTTGAAAAAAAAAGAAGAAAAAACAGGCATCTAGAGGTGTACCTGCAGTACACTCCCAACCTTCCATTCAGTTGGATGTTTCTGACTTATGACAAGTGCTGGGACTTTCCATTAAACCCTGCCTCTATACATTGCTATTGGCTCATCAATGTGATGGGATTTGGGCATGAGAATGGGAACAAATTAAGATGTGGCCACTTGTTCCCTATTTTCTCATTTGTTTTCACCCCTCGGTCTCACCTTGGTAAGGAAAAAAATGTAAGCCGTTCCTCCCTTGCTTGTATATGTAGTGCTCTTCACGTTCTTCAAGGTTTTATGTGAATAAAGGCATTCAGATCTCAGTTTGGTGTGCAGCCAAATCCAGAGTTTCCTTTAATTATTGCTTCAGCTGCGACAGGGCAAGCACCCAGCAGTGAGGAGATCATTCTGTTGGAGCCGGCTCACCTGTGAGCAGCATGGACCTGTTTATTGATGTTTGCCAATTATTGTGTAACTGTCCTGCAAACATCTATTTTTCAAATTAGATTTTACCACTTTAAACTGGTAATAATAATGTTTCATTTTATTACATGATGGAAATTTCTTCTTTTTTTCTTTTTATATTGCCTTCAAACATTAGGTTAAAGTTTAGCACTGCTGAGGCTCTGCTGAGCATGAGCTGAGAGATAGGGTGTCTTTGGTGCTGTGCTGGGGGGGGGGGGGGGGGGGGGTTGTCACAGGTCACAGCTGAGGCAAGAGCCATTCTTGCTTCTGCATCCACCCAGTCATGTCCAGAACTGAGCTATCAGTCCTACTGATTTCTTTACTCCTAATATTCATCCCCTTCCCTTTTATTTGTATGTATGTTCCATTTTTTAAAACACTAATGCATTAAAGAGCTGGGGGGGAGAAGGGGTGGGGGTGGTGGCACTTTTGGAATCCTCTGTCTGGGCACCAGAGGTCCTTTTTCTGGCACTGCTTTGGGAAAAATTAAATGGGGCCCCCTCTCAAAACATCACTCTGGTCCTGAGAGACACAGTGCACTAGTTCCCATAATGGACAGATAGAAATGCAGTTGGGGTGGGTACAATGCTTCTTCCTCTCCAATTTAAACAAAAAGCTATTTGTGTTTACCGTTGTATTAAAAAAAAGGGGTTAAAAATAAATTTAAGGGTCTCTTATATCCCAGGTCTTCTCTTCATTTAAAAGCTCCATCTGGTCCCGTGGCTACATGGCCTACAATACAGACATTAATGCCCCCAAGGGCTTTAAATAAATAGTGCACAATATGCTGCTACGACTAAGCTAAAATCCAGGAATAAAAAATGCATACATGTGAATAAAATAGATAAATAATTATGGTGCTAATACATGTGTTAAAATTGCCAAAATAAATCTTCAAATTGGTGATGTGACGGTGAATATAAATAAATAATAATGACACTCAGATTACAATGTCCACATAGAGATAAATAGTGGGGGAAAGTAAAAATAATTAAACAGTTCCTTCCCTTAATCCAGATTGATTGACTCACTGGGTTAGATCGTTTGTATCAGGATATTTAGTTTTTCTCGCATCCCACTTTAGCCATAATACTGCTGATGATTCGGAAACTCCCGGTCTGTTAGAAGCATTCAACTATGCAGATTGCAGTCAGCCGCTGTGGACGAAGTTTCCCATAGAGAAACAGCTGCTGTTAACCTTCAGGTGTATTGCAGCACTGAACGTCCTAAGCTCCTCCCACGCGTTACATCACTGACACGTGACTTTTTCAATTTTATACTTAGTACTATTTGTTTGGTTATCTGATCACCCTATATTGATAGCAGCTTTAATTTACTGATTTTATTATAGCACTAACTATATTGGTTTATATATATTTTTTAGCACAATTTATTTATATCACACATATCTATCCACATCAGCGCTTGTTTTTTTTTTTTCATTTTTTTAATGCCCCCAAGGGGATGCTATGGCCTGGACTTCTGGAAAGCCTTACAGCTTCAACACTTCTTCAGTTGTTTGGATCCTCCAAACTGCTTTCGACATTTATTACCTACTTAGGAAAAATTTGCCTCTAATCACGGCACTCTGCCACACACTCTTTCTCTAAAATGTATTTCCTCCTGGCTCTACCACTAGATGACTTTAAATTGCCTTATTTACAAAAATGAATTAGATAGAAAATTTACAGCAGATCAAAGCAGAACTGTTGTCCACTTTGCGCTGAAATCGTCTATCTGTACATGTATACAGAAAAATCATTGTAAGATCTTGACCTGATGGTGTCATGCGCTATCGTTATTGCATACATGCTTCCTTGTGGCCACAGAGTATATGGTCCCTGCGCATTCGTTGTCCTTTCTTCTAGATCTTTCGGACATCCCTGTCAAGACCTATAAGAAATCTGTCTTACGCCACCTTCCTAACACCTTAAAGTTTGGAATTTCATTAAAGTGGAAAGACCCTTAACCTTCTATCTTACTATGGCTTCATACGGTGTAGGAAATAAATCAGATGGAAGACCAAACACTTTCTGCTCAAAACAAATATGAACAGTACTCCAAAATTTGGCTCCATTGAAATATGGCTATTTACTCAGATGAGAGCAAGTGTCTTCTTGACACCCACTCACTGCTTTTCGATCTCCATCCTATTGTGCCAACATGAGACTTCCCCTTCTCCCTTTACCCCCTGTCCCAACCCCATCACCCCCCTATCTCCCAGCCCCCCCCCCCTTTTCTTTCTCCCCCTCCCTCACCCTACCACAACCCTGTCTACTGCCTCAAATTCTTACGTCATACTTCTGCTATATTCCAAGTAAAATTGAAAATGTATCCTGCCCATATCATGGTTACGGCCATGTGCTGGAGGCGCTTAAGTTACAGAGCTCTTCGTATGCTCAACATTATGACTATTGTTCTCTTCACTCTAGCAGCTGAGTGATTTTTTTTACCCCACTTCTTTACTTGCCTGTTTCTGCAGCAATCTACCTCATTACCTTTATGGAATTGATGCCTTCTACAGTTGGTTGTATATTTTCTAATGACACTTTTTTTGTACGGTCTGTTGAATACTATACTTCTTAAATAAAGAATTCACAAAAAAAAGCTCCATATGTCTATATGCAAAGGGTAAAAAACAGAACATATAAAGTTGAGATTAAATTTTATTCAGACTCCTATGTCATCAAAAGCCAATGTGTAATCTTTCATCAGAGCTTAGTACTAATGAACAAAACAGGCACTGGACTGATAACATTGGTAGGATCCTAAAGGGGTAGTTAGTATGATTGCTCCAGGTGCTGCTGAGCAAGCCCAATAAACGGGGACCCTTTAAACTCCTGAAACACAGTGACATTTCTAATATAAGAGACTGGATAAAATTATACAGTTGCCATGTTTTAAAATATGTCTGTCAGTCATGTCATTATTGATCTATTTTAAGTCAAGGAGCATCACTTACCTGCTTTGTCCAAAATGATCACTAAAAAAATAAAAGAGAAAGTCAATGCAAAATTGTATTTTTATCTTACAGAGGCATAGGCAGATGAGGTTTAAATAAGGTGTCTCTTGCACTGAGGACCAGTCAAGCTAGGGTGTGTGTGATCAGACTTGTTAGCCCACAGCTAATGCGAATAGCTAGGAGACTTGTTACCCTGCAGCTGATGGGAAGAGCCAGAGACTGAGAAGACCCCTTATCCTGCAGTTCATGGGAAGAGCTAGGAGACTGTGAAGACTTGCGTATCATCCAATAGGACGTCATCCAGGGGTATAAGACTTGGTGTGACTCCTATACCCCTGGATGACGTCCTATTGGATGAAAGGCTTCGGGTGAAGCTACAGCGGTGACATAATCATGCCTGCCAGCGTGCTGATTGTGCTTATCTGTTTTACATGTGATTTTCTACCTGCCTTATGTGAGTAGTTTTGTTATCTTAATAAATTATGGAATTTTCATACTACTGCGCCAGAGATCTCCAAAGTACAGCCCACGGGCCACATCCAGCCAGCTAGGACGTTTTTACCGACCCGCAGATAGAGTCATCAGGCTCGCTGCCTGACAAAGCTTTGTCAAGTTGCGAAACCTGTGATGTATACTCACCCCCAGCAGTATGCAGCACAAGTCCTGCACCTCCTGGCACCCGCCCTCAACCAATGAGGTATTTTAGTGTAGAACAGCTGCACCTCCTTGGCTGCTCCCGCCCCAGTGGTTCATTCAGTATACTTTAGTGCTGTAATTTTGCATACAGCGTGCCTGTGTAACAGCAGCGCAGGAGCTGAGATCGGGAGGTGCAGAAGGTCCGCACTTAAGGCCCGCTGTACAGCGGTAAAGTACAGAGAGACTGATAGGGAGGAAACAAATGTTGTTGGGGGGTGGAGTTGTTTGCTCTGAAGGGAACACAGTTGTATTGGGAGTGATGGCTCTGAAGGGGACACAGTTGAGGGGGGCTTGATGGAACTGAAAGGGACACAGTTGTGGAGGGTTATGGCTCCACAGGGGATACAGTTTTGGGGAGGGGTGGGGGTTTGATGGCACTGCGGGGGGGTCACAGTTGTGTGTGTGTGTGTGTGGGGGGGGTTATGGCACTAAAAGTGTAGCCCTTGGATATCTGCTCTGGTGGCAACATCATAATAGTCCTGGACCTATGAGTATTACATCTCAATTGCTATGTTATGTTGACCTACATGTTCACCAGCCACCTTTGTTGTGAATATATATAGACCTTTTATTCATTGTTTAAATAAAATTAATATTTTTTATATATATATATTGTTCAATATTTCTTGCTTTTCTGCTTTTTAATACTGTGACTGTTCGAAATTACCAGTTGGGTCATAGTTGGGACGCAAGGGGGAACCCTTTCACTTGTACAGTGCCTTGCAAAAGTATTCACCCCCTTGGCATTTTTCGTGTTTTGTTGCCTCACAACCTGGAATTAACATGGTTTGTTTGAGGATTTGCATCATTTAATTTACAGAACATGCCTACAACTTTGAAGATGATTTTTTTTTTTTTTTTTTTATTGTGAAGCAAACAACAAATAGGACAAAATAACAGAAAAAATCAATGTGCATAACTATTCACCCCCCTAAAGTCAATACTTTGTAGATCCACCTTTTGCGGCTATCACAGCTCCAAGTCACTTTGGATAAGTCTCTATGAGCTTGCCACATCTTACCACTGGGATTGTTGCCTATTCCTCCTTGCAAAACTGCTCCAGTTCCTTCAAGTTGGATGGTTTGCTCTTGTGAACAGCAATCTTTAAGTCTGACCACAGATTTTCTATTGGATTGAGGTCTGGGCTTTGACTAGGCCATTCCAACACATTTACATGTTTCCCCTTAAACCACTCAAGTGTTGCTTTAGCGGTGTGTTTGGGGTCATTGTCCTGCTGGAAGGTGAACCTCCATCCTAGCCTCAAATCACACACAGAGTGGTACAAGCTTTGCTCCAGAATATCCCTGTATTTAGCACCATCCATCTTTCTCTCAACCCTGACCAGTTTCCCAGTCCCGACTGCTGAAAAACATCCCCACAGCATGATGCTGCCACCACCATGTTTCACTGTGGGGATGGTGTTCTTTGGTTGATGTGATGTGTTGGGTTTGCACCAGACATAGCATTTTCTTTGATGGCCAAAAAGTTCAATTTTAGTCTCATCAGACCAGAGCACCTTCCTCCATACAAAACGTGCCATTTTGTTTTTTTGCTGAAAGTAATGCCATAAAGCCCAACTCTATGGAGCGTACGGGTTACTGTCTTCCTATGTACAGATACTCCAGTCTCTGCTGTGGAACTCTGAAGCTCCTCCAGGGTTACCTTAGGTCTCTGTGCTGCCTCTCTGATTAATGCCCTCCTTGCCCAGTCCTTGAGTTTTGGTGTGCGGCCGTCTCTTGGCAGGTTTGCTGTTGAGCCATGTTTTTTCCATTTGGTTATGATAGATTTGATGGTGCTCCTAGGGATCATCAAAGATTTGGATATTTTTTTATAACCTAACCCTGACTTGTACTTCTCAACAACATTGTCCCTTACTTGTTTGGAGAGTTCCTTGGTCTTCATGGCAGTGTTTGGTTAGTTGTGCCTCTTGCTTAGGTGTTGCAGCCTCTGGGGCCTTTCAAAAAGGTGTGTATATGTAATGACAGACACAGGTGGACATCATTTCACTAAATATGTAACTTCTGAAGGTAATTGGTTGCACCAGAGCTTTTTATGGGCTTCATAACAAAGGGGGTGAATACATACGCACATGCCAATTATCAGTTTTTTATTTCAGAAAAATAGTTTTATGTATATATTTTTCTAATTTTACTTCACCAACTTAGACTATTGTGTTCTGATCCATCACATATAATTCAGATTAAAAAAAAAACATTGAACTAAAGGCTGTAATGTAACAAAATAGGTAAAAAGCTAAGGGGGGTGAATACTTTTGCAAGGCACTGTAATTGGGATGTGGAAAAAAAGAGAGAGGAGTGCCTCTAAGTAAAATGCTTTATTCAATGTGATAAAAAGAAGATGCTATATGTCGGTCGCACCATTCTTCCATTAAGGCGATGGTTTGGTAGGCACCGCCGCCTTGTTGAATTGGGCAGTGATAAACATAGCGTACCACGCCATTTTTTGGAACATCATGCCCAATGCACTGTTGGCCTTTGGGTTTGGGTCATTGAGTCCATACGCAAGGGGCTCCTGTGAAGTGGAACGTTTCTCGCGACTGTGTGAACGCGAGACGTTCTGGATATATACCTTGGACACCATTGCCCCCAATGGTTTAAACGAGGAACTTGAGATTAATACCATTTTATAATTTCTTGTCCCTTCTTCCTTTGAGCACATTAGCCAATTCATTTTTTACTATTATTGTTATCTGTAAGGCATTTGTTTTTATATATATGCATATAATTTGTTCTATCACTTTTTGCTGTTTTTTGCTGCGTTACAGATGGAAACTGTGTGTATATATGTATACCTAAATGTACTCAGTTTAGGATTATTATGTCACACTACTTACACTCTACACCTAGGTGTTTACTGTAGTTTCGCCAAATTCCATCATAATTTTTTTATTTTTCATCTTTGACAATATTATATTTTTATTATCATCTTCACATTTCATAATTTTTCAATATACTATTAATCTTCCCTTATTTAATATATATATATTTTATATATATTTTTTATTTTTTATTTTTATTTTTATTTTTATATTTATTTTAATTTTTATTATTTCTATTGTTAATATTACTTTCACACAAAACTTCCCATTTCCCACTACTATTTCTATTTTTATATTATTATTTTTACTATAATTCACATCTATTTCATTATAATCCCATTACTTATTATTTTTTATTTTTATTTTCATCCTTATTTTATTTATTTTTCTTACTCTTATTTTTATTTTTATTTTCCTATTCATACCTATTTTCAGGATAGGTCAGCGGGATTCCTATCAGTAATTTATCATTCTATTTTAATTCTTAAACTGTTATTGCCATTCAGTCTTATTTAATTTTGGAGTTATGTTTCCCAATTATATTGTGCTATGTCTTGTTTTTATTAATGCCACATATAGAGCTCAACCTTTTTGGCCAGCTACGTGTTGTTTTGCAACACGCAGCTGGCCAAAAAGGGACACAGTTGTGGAGGGTTGCGGGTCTGAAGGGGACATGTTTGTGTTGGGGGTGATGGCTCTGAAGGAGACAGTTTGTGGGGGGGGTGGGGGCGGGGTTGATGGCACAGCAGGGGACACAGTTGTGTGTGTGTTTGGGGTGGGGGTTATGGCACTGAAAGGGACGCAGTTGTGTGTGTGTTTGGGTTGGGGTTGTCACTGAAGGGGACACAATTATGGGGGTGGGTTTGATGGCTGTGATGGGGGATGTGATGGCTCTGAGGGTGACACAAATGTGCGGGGGGATTCAGATGGGCACACAAATATGTGGAGGGGCTTGGATGGAGACACCAGTTTGCAGGGATCCTCTGATGGGTGATGGGGACACAAATGTTAGGAGGCTATGATTGTGACATCAAATTTACAGGGAAACACTGATGAGTGATGTGGACACAAATGTGTGGGGAGACTCTGATGGGGACACAGATGTAAGGCCCTAATGCACACTGGAAGTTTAACCCGCTGCATGAAGCTAGAGCATTTACCTGCAGGAGTAGGATACAGGTGGACCATCCAGCCCCGCTTCCAGCAGTCTGGCAAATTGTATTCTATTCCACTGCTGCATATTTATTTCTAAATAATTTTTTTCAGCCCGCATGTATGTGTAAAATGTACGATGTGGCCCTCGAAATTAAAAGTTTGGAGACCCCTGTACTGCACTATGAGTTCCTCCTTTGCCTTCATCCCTTCTTGACCTTCATCTGTGGACTACCCTGGCTATTTGGAAACCCCTTTCCTGAGTCCTGGATTACGCCATCCATTCATCCCAGTGGGTTATCTCCCAAAAAGTGCAGCCAGACTTCCATTCATGAGGTCTTACCTGTTGGTAAACGGCTTGTGAGTGGGGTGTGCACTCGGGTGTGGAGTGGTGTATATTCACATTGGATTACTGGATATTGGCGATACATGCAGTTATTGATGGACTGTTTGCACTGTGTGCTTTTCTCTTTATAAACAACTTTCCTTGGATGTTTATGAATTAATTCATTTATTAGCACATGTTTATGTTAAACATATTTGTTTAAGCACTGTATTTGTTTTATCATTTAATTGGTTGGCATTTTTTGAATTATTGATGAATTATTGAATTATCTTGATAGCGCAACACATTTTTATTTATATTTGTTAATATTTGTTAATTATATGTATGAAGGTATATATACAAAGGCATTTATTTATTATATGTGTTTTACTAATGCATGTGTTTGTAGAAACCTCAAAAAACTTGTTACAGTGAGGGAAAATAGTATTTGATCCTCTGCTGATTTTGTACGTTTGCCCACTGGCAAAAAAATGATCAGTCTATAATTTTAATGGTAGGTTTATTTTAACAATAAGAGACAGAATAACAACTAAAACAACCAGAAAAACGCATTTCAAAAAAGTTATAAATGGATTTGCATTTTAATGAGTGAAATAAGTATTTGACCCCTTTGCAAAACATGACTTAGTACTTGGTGGCAAAACCCTTGTTGGCAATCACAGAGGTCAGACGTTTCTTGTAGTTGGCCACCAGGTTTGCACACATCTCAGGAGGGATTTTGTCCCACTCCTCTTTGCAGATCCTCTCCAAGTCATTAAGGTTTCCAGGCTGACGTTTGGTAACTCGACCCTTTAGCTCCCTCCACATATTTTCTATGGGATTAAGGTCTGGAGACTGGCTAGGCCACTCCAGGACCTTAATGTGCTTCTTCTTGAGCCACTCCTTTGTTGCCTTGGCTGTGTGTTTTGGGTCATTGTCATGTTGGAATACCCATCCACCACCCATTTTCAATGCCCTGGCTGAGGGAAGGAGGTTCTCACCCAAGATTTGAAGGTGCATGGCCCCATCCATCGTCCCTCTAATGCGGGAAAGTTGTTCTGTCTCCTTAGCAGAAACCCCCCCCCCCCCCAAAGCATAATGTTTCCACCTCCATGTTTGATGGTGGGGATGGTGTTCTTGGGGTCATAGGCAGCATTCCTTCTCCTCCAAACAAGTTGAGTTGATGCCAAAGAGCTTGATTTTGGTCTCATCTGACCAAAACACTTTCACCCAGTTCTCCTCTGAATCATTCAGATGTTCATTAGCAAACTTCAGACGGGCCTGTACATGTGCTTTCTTGAGTAGGGGGAGCTTGCGTGTGCTGCAGAATTTCAGTCCTTCATGGCGTAGTGTGTTACCAATTGTTTTCTATTACTATGGTCCAAGCTGCCTTGAGATCATTGACAAGATTCTCTTGTGTAGTTCCAGACTGGTTCCTCACTATTCTCATAATAATTGAAACTCCAAGAGGTAAGAGCTTGCATGGAGCCGCAGACCGAGGGGGATTGACAGTTATTTTGTGTTTCTTCCATTTGATAATAATTGCACCAACTGTTGTCACCTTCTCACCAAGCTGCTTGGCAATGATCTCATAGCCCATTCCAGCCTTGTGTAGGTCTACAATCTTGTCCCTGACATCCTTGGACAGCTCTTTGGTCTTGGTTATGGTGGAGAGATTCAAAATCTGATTGATCGATTGCTTTCGTGGACAGATGTCTTTTATACAGGTAACAAGCTGAGATTAGGAGCACTCCCTTTAAGAGAAGACACCTAGGTGCCTGAAATCTTGCTTGATAGGGGATCAAATACTTATTTCACTCATTAAAATGCAAATCAATGTATAACTTTTTTTAAATGCTTTTTTCTGGATATTTTTGCTGTTATTCTGTCTCTCACTGTTAAAATAAACCGACCATTAAAATTACAGACTGATCATTTCTTTGTTAAAAGTACAAAATCAACAGGGGTTCAAATACTTTTCCCCTCACTGTAACTTGGTTTTAAACAAATAATATTCAAATAAATTCAAACAAATAATAATATACAAATCATTTTCTGTATGTTAACACGACATATTAGAAGTCTCCAGTGTAAATAGAAAATGTTTTACTACTACACAAGTGTGGGGAAATCACTAAACAGGACACAAACATTCATGAAAATACAGTATCTCACAAAAGTGAGTACACCCCTCACATTTGTGTAAATATTTTATTAAATCTTTTCATGTGACAACACTGAAGAAATGACACTTTGCTACAATGTAAAGTAGTGAGTGTACAGCTTGTATAACAGTGTAAATTTGCTGTCCCCTCAAAATAAATCAACACACAGCCATTAATGTCTAAACCGCTGGCAACAAAAGTGAGTACACCCCTAACTGAAAATGTCCAAATTGGGCCCAAAGTGTCAATATTTTGTGTGGCCACCATTATTTTCCAGCACTGCCTTAACCCAATTGGGCATGGAGTTCACCAGAGCTTCGCAGGTTGCCACTGGAGTCCTCTTCCACTCCTACATGGGGACATCATGGAGCTGGTGGATGTTAGAGACCTTGCGCTCCTAGACCTTCCGATGCTCAATAGGGTTTAGGTCTGGAGACATGCTTGGCCAGTCCATCACCTTTACCCTCAGCTTCTTTAGCAAGGCAGTGGTCGTCTTGGAGGCGTGTTTGGGGTCGTTTTAATGTTGGAATACTTCCCTGCCGCCCAGTCTCCGAAGGGAGGGGATCATGCTCGGCTTCAGTATGTCACAGTACATGTTGGCATTCATGGTTCCCTCAATGATCTGTAGCTCCCCAGTGCCGGCAGCACTCATGCAGCCCCAGAACATGACACTCCCACCACCATGCTTGACTGTAGGCAAGGCACACTTGTCTTTGTACTCCTCACCTGGTCTCCGCCACACACACTTGACACCATCTGAACCAAATACGTTTATCTTGGTCTCATCAGACCACAGGACATGGTTCCAGCAATCCATGTCCTTAGGGTGCTTGTTTTCATCAAGCTGTTTGCAGGCTTTCTTGTGCATCATCTTTAGAAGAGGCTTCCTTCTGGGATGACAGCCATGCAGATCAATTTGATGCAGTGTGCGGCGTATGGTCTGAGCACTGACCGGCTGACCCCCCACCCCTTCGACCTCTGCACCAATGCTGGCAGGACTCATACGTCTATTCCACAAAGACAACCTTTGGATATGACGCTGAGCACGTGCACTCAACTTCTTTAGTTGACCATGGCGAGTCCTGTTCTGAGTGGAACCTGTCCTGTTAAACCGCTGTATGGTCTTGGCCACCGTGCTGCAGCTCAGTTTCAGGGTCATGCCAACCTTCTTATAGCCTAGGCCATCTTTATGTAGAGCAATCATTCTTTTTTTCAGATCCTCAGAGAGTGCTTTGCCATGAGGTGCCATGTTGAACTTCCAGTGACTAGTATGAGAGAGTGAGAGCGATAGCGTAACACTAACAAGTCACATGATACCGGTGAGGAAAAATGGCTAATTGGGCCCAATTTGGACATTTTCACTTAGGGGTGTACTCACTTTTGTTGCCAGTGGTTTAGACATTAATGGCTGTGTGTTGAGTTATTTTGAGGGGACAGCAAATTTACACTGTTAGTGCTAGTTCACACATGGGCAACCCGATTACAGCGCGACTTTGCAAGGCGATTGGGAGGCGACTTCAGCGTGACATTGAGCAACTTACAACGAGACTTAAAGTTGCCTCCAGGACAGGTGACTTTGGCTGTGGCCAATCAGCATAATCAGCTCTGTGGGAGGGAGTTGCCAGGGTAAACATAGAGAGTACATGGGTAAATTGTTTTCTTTTTCCTGTAAAGTCGCTTCAATATAGATGGAGATCCGACTTGGAGGCAACTTCCATTGGAATCTATGGGTACAAGTCGCCTTGAAGTAGTACAGGAACCTTTTCTGAAGTCAGAGCGACTTGAGTAGTGTACATTAAAACGGCTCTCATTCACTTCTATGGCATTTCTTATGTCCAGCGACTTGGGGCGACTTGAGGACTTACAAGTTTGATCCCAAGTCGCTGTAGTGTGAACCGGCACTTATACAAGCTGTACACTCCCTACTTTACATTGTAGCAAAGTGTCATTTCTTCAGTGTTGTCACATGAAAAGATAGACTAAAATATTTACAAAAATGTGAGGGGTGTACTGAATTTTGTGAGATACTGTATCATAAAATTATAACCTTTCCCCATATCTAACATGATTTAACTGCTGTAATTGTTCAGGAGAGATTCCCATTAATTACTGTCCTGTTGATCACACAGGAAGTGAGAAGAAACCTCCCCTATGGGGTCATAGAGAGATAGTACAACGTTAGACAACATAGTTTGCACAATCTTTTTTTTCGGAAATGAAAATAAAGTGTATGTTTGGGGAAGTTAATAACAAGGAAGGAAATAACTAGAAAGAATTAAAAAAAAAAAAGTTTTCCCCTGTATTTAGAGCCGAAATTATGAGTTGGGAAAATTTCCCTTCAATTAAAAAAAAAGCAAACAAAATAAAACATCCCCAACATGATCCTCTTCTAGACAATTGTCATCTGAACAGATGTCCCCATTCCAAAATTTTTCTATAATTTCTGTTCTGGTGGATTTTCTATCCCCTTTACAAGTGGCGAATGGTGGGTTCTTCTTTTGGGGGGGCGGCAAACAAACAACACTCCCCACCGGCACCGAAACAGCACTCCCCCACGGGCTTTCTGGCACCTACCCGCTCGTGTTGTGTGGCGGGGCTGTGGTGTCCTCTCCTGGACAGCTCTGGTGTCCGCTCCTCCAGCTTCCTACGTCGTGTGTCTTCCGCCAAAGCGCTAGGCATCCAACAGGATCGCTTGATGCTTTGGCCATTCGGGAAAACAGGTCTCACAGATTTGCCTCCTGATTGGCGGGGAGGGACTTTAGTGTGATAATAGTGAAAATCCATTCGCTATGGTCACAAAACTGGCTGGGCTCACCCTTTATTGAAGACTATTAGAGCTTCTGGCTCTAATCCAGTGCTTCAAAAAAACACCCACCCCACATTGGAATCCATGGTGTGGCGCCACTGATATGTAGATAAGGGGGCTGGACGCATGGATAGGGGAGGTGGTGCCCGTGGGTCCTCTATGGTCGGGGCCGCAACTGCCTTTTACCTTATAGACATGTCAAAGTGTAATTTCGCCCCTTTTAGAAAAAATAAAAGGGTGGACTAAAATCTCACACCTTTCCCATATCCTGGTCCTGGTACAGCGGTGACCGAGGAGGGGGGTGGGAATGGTGAAGGGTTTTACCATGTTTCCTCGAAAATAAGACCGGGTCTTATATCAATGTTGGCTACAAAAAAGACCCTAGGGCTTATTTTCGGGGGATGTCTTATTATTATCAGTATTTTGACATAATTTTAATCCTCCAAAAAACATCTTGGTTAAAGTACTTTTTAAGATTATGTAGTCCATTTTGTGGGAGGATTATGCTGGTGTAGGGTGCAGTGTGTCTCCCTTTGTGGCTGTTTTATGAGAAGTACCTTTTTACAGCAGCCCTCGGCGATCAAGTAACCTGCCTGAGCTCTTCTTCTCCGCTCCGAGATTCCCGCTGACGTCAGCCCGCTCCAAGTACTGCAGAGGGAGGGGACGCAGATGTCAGCCGAGAGGAAAGGAGAAGACCTCCGGCGGCTGTGGATGGGGTATTTTGCATGATTGTTGCAGGGAGGGACACACTGCACCTTATGCTAGAATGTACATTTTACAAAGCGGATAATTTTTAAAAAAAATGAACTTCACTAGGGCTTATTTTCGGGGTAGGGCTTATATTGCAGCCCTCCCCGATAATCGCGCTAGGTCTTATTTTTGGGGTAGGGCTTATTTTTGGGGAAACACGGTAGATCACCTTTTCATTTCTTCTAAAATGGTGAACTAAACCTTAAAATACAGAGGGTTAATCTCTCCAGTAGCAACACAGATGGGTTCTAACCCTTCCCATGTCTATCCAAAACTAAAAAGCTAAAGATAACCTTTAAGATAATTTATTTTGCTGGTGTCCTATTAACTTAAATATGCGGTAGCAAAGCGGCCCCGCTGCGCAACAGGTCACATAGCTAGTATGTAAGCCGGGACTTCCAGGTAGGTGGCGCACGTGCGCGTGCTGCCGGCGACCCGGCCGAGCTGTGATTAAACACAGCATATGTCAATCAACAGGTTCCGGCCAAATGATCTGTCAGGGCTGGGCTCAGCCCTTCCTTGTCTGAGCTGGCTGCTCAGCTGTCGGCTAATTGCCAGCTCCCATCTCTCTCCACAGTTACTCACCTGTTGATGATATCCTGCTCGTTAGTCCTGCCTACTTAAGCCGTCCAGTCCAGAGGATCTCTGCCTTCGTCATGGTCAACATTACAAGAAACATCTCCTGTGTTCCTGTTTAAAGACTTGCTTTGCTGACATCCCTTCTGTCTCCAGACCCTGCTTGCTGTTCCACTACATTGATCCCTGACTTCTGGCTTGGCTGACTATCCTTTCCGGTTACTGAATTCTGGCTATGTTTTGACTACGTTTGTTCTTTTTACTTTTATTATTAAACAAGTGTGATTTAACTGTACTTCTGTCTCGGTCTGATTTCATGGTTTCTGACAAGATCACCACCAACCCCCCGCTGATCATCCAGAAAACACACAAGACAGGTCTCTATAAACAAGGCAGAGTCCTGTCCTGTCAGCGGGGAAGTAATGGATTTCTTTTTCCCTGCAAAGCAGGGAATGAAGTCCAATACTTCCTTTAGTGAAAGCAGCACACTTAGTGTACACAAACACTGACTAGGCACACATTTAACCCCTTGAACGCCTTGATGTTTAACCCTTTCCTAGTCAGTGTCATTAGGACAGTAACAGTGCATACACTATATTATCGAAAGTATTGGGACGTCTGCCTTTACACGCACATGAACTTTAATGGCATCCTAGTCTTAGTACATAGGGTTCAATATTGAGTTGGCCCACCCTTTGCAGCTATAACAGCTTTAACGCTCCTGGGAAGGCTGTCCACAATGTTTAGGAGTGTGTCTATGGGAATGTTTGACCATTCTTCCAGAAGCACATTTGTGAGGTCACAAATGCGCAGTCTTCCTTCTATTTCATCCCAAAGGTGTTTTATTGGGTTGAGGTTAGAACTCTGTACAGGCCAGTCAAGTTCCTCCACCCCAAACTCACTCATCCGTGTCTTTATGGACCTTGCTTTGTACACTGGTCCAAATCATCATTTGGTGGGGGGGGATTATGGTGTGGGGTTGTTTTTCAGGGGTTGGGCTTGGCCCCTTAGTTCCAGTGAAGGGAACTCTTAAGGCGTCATCATACCAAGACATTTTGGACAATTTCATGCTCCCAACTTCGTGGGAACAGTTTGGGGATGGCCCCTTCCTGTCCCAATATGACTGCACACCAGTGCCTGTCCAGAGTTCTGAGCTCAACCTGATAGAACATCTTTGGGATGAATCAGTGTCTGACCTCACAAATGCGCTTCTGGAAGAATGGTCAAACCTTCCCATAGACACACTCCTAAACCTTGTGGACAGCCTTCCCAGAACAGTTGAGGCTGTTATAGCTGCAAAGGGTGGGCCAACTCAATAATGAACCCTACCGACTAAGACTGGGGTGCCATTAAAGTTCATGTGTGTTTAAAGGCAGGTGACCTGGGGTGGCAATCAAAACACCCTAGATAAAAAGTGCCACATACTAGTAGTGATAAATTGAAGGATAGAGAAAAATGGACTTTATAGGCACATATAAAATAATTATAACAAATTGTTAATACTACTAATATGTACTTATTACTATATGTAGTTAATATATGTGAACTATTAAAAATTTGTTATAATTATTTTATATGTGCTTATAAAGTCCATTTTTCTCTATCCTTCAATTTGTCCCAATACTTTTGGTAATATAGTAGTTTTTTTTCAGCACTGATCACTGTATTGGTGTCACTGGTTCCCACAAAGTGTCAAAAGTGTCAGTTAGTGTCAGAATGTCCGCTGCAACATTGCAGTCCTGCTATAAGACGCTGATCGCCACGATTACTAGTATAAAATAAAATATTCCAATATATATCCCATAGTTTGTAGACGCTATACCTTTTGCGCAAATCAATCAATATAGGCTTATTGGGATTTTTTAAAATCAAAAATATGTTGCAGAATACATACTGGCCTGAAAAAATTAGATTTTTTAATTTATTTATTGGATATGTTTATAGCAGAAAGTTAAAAATATTTTTTTTTTTTTTACAAAACTATTGGTCTTTTTGTGTTTATAGTGCAAAAAAAATAAATAATGCAGTGGTGTTCAAATACCACCAAAAGAAAGCTCTATTTGTGGGGAGGAAAAAAAGAACATAAATGTAATTTATATACGGTGTCAGACAACTGCGCAATTGTCAGTTAAAGGAACGCAGTGCCTTATCACGAAAAATGGCCTGGCCAGGAAGGGGGGTAAAGTGGATAACTAAACTTGCTTTCATTATGTAGTAAAGCAGCCATAATACATGTTAATCTAATAAACCCAAATTTGATTTTCCTTTGATACGTTTCGTGCATTCACGATGATGAAAGATGATTGATGATGGGTTATGATCCATTGTTCTTTGGTATTTTTCTTTAATAATTAAATCTTCACTGCTATAAGATCCTAGATTTACTCAATAATAAGAAAAAAAATAAATAGAATTTACTTACAGATCAACAGCGCAGAGAATTTTGGACTCATGTTGACAAGATAATGTAGATACAAGTAATGCTGAACATTTTAAAAGGAGAAGAAAATAAGCCCAATGTTCTTCCTGTATGTAACAAGGAGGGTTAAGCAAACATATAGAAACTTCTTTTTCAGACACTTTTGCAATCTGCGGACTGATTTTAGAAAAAAAAAATTTAAAAAAATTGAGAAACTGGTCAGCTGTTCCCTAACATCAGGTCACGTAGACAAATATATTTTTTACTAGTGTAGCGCTCGTCCCCCATAGGGATTTAGATTTAGGTTCTTTCCAAAGTTAGTGCAAAGCAGCCAAGACACACAGCAGCCATCCATCCAGTCTGTCTCAATGAACAGAACTTGAGGAAGAGATCTAATGCCCCGTACACACGGTCGGATTTTCCGATGGACAATGTCCGATCGGAGCGTGTTGTCGGAAATTCCGACCGTGTGTGGGCTCCATCGGACATTTTCCATCGGATTTTCCGACACACAAAGTTGGACAGCAGGAGATAAAATTTTCCGACAACAAAATCCGATCGCGTCAATTCCGACCGTGTGTGGCCTGTTCCGACGCACAAAGTGCCACGCATGCTCAGAAGAAATTCCGACACGGGACAGCTCATTCTGGTAAACAGCGTTCGCAATGGATACAGCACTTTCATCACGCTGCAATGTAAAAAATGGTTTAATACAGCGCACTCTCTTCTTCTTTATAATGTGACAAGAATTAAGTAGTTTTGCTGCTCATATTCACACACACTTCTCACAAACTTTTATTTGTGTTTTTTTAGTGGGATTCCCTCAATATATTGTTATTAGTTGTCACATCTGACAGTTTTATATTTTTTAGGTTTTTTGTTTTTTGTTTTTAAGCCTTTTTTTTTTTAATGTTTGGATTTTTTCCAAGGCTGATCTTTGTTCAATGTTATTTTTATTTTTACTCCAGAATATTTTTGTCTGTGTTTTGTGTGTCAAGTTACCCCAACACCATTGATATCTTTTATTATTTAATCTCAAGGAGATTGTTTGTTGTTGGTGTCCCTTGTTCATTTCACATTGTATATTTGAAATGTACCTGAATCCTCACAAACCAACTGTCATTTTTGAAGTAAAACACATAGGAGAGTATAATTCAAAACAAAAATCCTTTATTAAGGGATCAGAACCAAACAAAGAGGAAGGCAACACTGGATCAACAGGAGAAATTAGCGAAGCCTGGGACCCCCATGGCAGACATCAATTCTTCAACATCAAAATTGGTGGCCTGAGGAGTCCATATGTAAGGGAGGGCAGTCTGGTCCGGGATTCACAGAGACTCGGATAGCAGCAGATGACATCTGTGTCCCCAGGCTGTGGTACCACAAGAGGCTGCATCTTTTGGCCGACCAGACTGGATCCAGGGCAATCACTCTCTGGTCTTCCTTTCACGCTTCCTTCCGGGCTGTGGCTGTGCAGTTGGAGATGTGGCAGGAGGAGGAGTAGGACCTGGAGGAGGAGGAGGAGGACTGGGGGGACCTGGAGGAGGACTGGGAGGACCTGGAGGAGAGGGAGGAGGAGGAGGAGGACCTGCAGGAGGAGGAGGAGGACCATCCCAAAGCTGTGTGTGAGGTGTAATTTGGCCCCTCACACCTTTCTCCAGAGCCTCTGATATGAGGGCCTGACACAAGGCTTTTTGGCCCTCCTCCATCCTCTGCATTTTATATGCTATGAAGGCAGCAATGTTCTCCTGCCTGGTGTGTGGTGCTCCCAGGACCTCTGTAGCCCTCCAAAAGAATCTGATAGCCGCCTCCTCCAGGGCACTCGTCCTACTGCCACTTTCTGTTTTCAGGGGGGGTGGAGGGACCTGCAGATCAGCCAGCCGGCTCGGCCCGGCCACCTCCTGGCTGAGACTTCCCTGTGTATGAAAAAGGGACATGGTTTTAGTTTTTGCATCATCAATCACAATCCTAAATTAGTACTCCCAACTAACATCTAGTTAACATCATTGATTGGACAACCAGCAATATTTAGAGGAATGCTATACCTGGCTCAATCTGGGCTCCTCCACATGTGGCCTGGAAGGGCCAGGTTGGGCGTCAGAAGCCTCAGCCGGGGGGGAAGGAAGCGTGGAAGGAAGACTGGAGAGGGATGGCCTGGGTTCAGTCTGGCCTGCCAGAAAGTGCAGCCTGTCATAGTACAACATCCTGGGGACATAGATGTCACCTGCTGCTCCGGATCTCTGCGAATCCAGGACTTTCTTGCGCTCCCTCAGATATGTGCTCCTCAGGCCACCAATGAAAATCTTTAAATAGGTGATGTCTGCCGTGGGGATCACCTGCTTCACAATTTCACACAATTGCTCCAGTGCTGTCTTCCTCTTTGCTTGGTTCTTGAAATGGGGGTGGGTAATCTCCCACAGACAGGGCAGCTCCCTTAGCATATCAATGAATAGTGACATGAAGTCAGTATCTCTCATTAAGATATCCATGTTCACTGCAAGACACAACACAAGACAAAGCCTAATGTCAGACCAAACTCTCCTAATCTTGTTACAATATAGGCCTCAATCTAGAAGCAGTATAGGCACAAGTTTGTCTCTTACCTTCGTTCTTACGATCGGCGCGTCCAATGCTCCTTCCTCCGCTCACAGATCGTACGTAATACGCACGCGTGTTACGCTTTATACACACTGCCCATGCGTGTAACTCCGCCCGCCCCTGACGTTCTTTCTAGTGTATTCCCCGCCCCTTTTCGTTCGGCGCAGTGGGTGAAGAGCACATGGCAGAGTTACAACAGGTGCGGGCTAATTGTAGCAACGAGGAGGAGGAGGAAAGCCCGGATCCAGGCACGTCCCGATCCAGAAGGAGACGTTTTAAGGCCACAAATATGTCGTTTGGGGAGATGTTGGAGATGGTACACATCATGAGGAAGTCCAACTATGACGGAAAATATGGGCCTTACCCCAACCCCAACATCCGAAAGGCCAAAATCATTGGTAAAGTGGTCAGGAGTCTAGAGCGGAATTTCGGGGTACGAAGGTCTAAAGATCAGCTCAGGAAGCGGTGGTCGGACCTGAAGTTGAGAGAGCCAGAGCAGTACCGAAAGATCCGGAGAGTGCTGCAAAAAAGTAAGTAGTTGTGCTGTGTTCATATTCTTTCTGTCTTTATTACGTTCGTTCTGCTCCATATGCTTTTATTAATTGTAACGTTTAAAAGGGCAACTTTAATGTTCATGGGCCCATTATTCGTTCGTATCAAAATTTTTATTTCGGCCTCTAGAACACCATTGTTTAGGCCATATGCATTTTCACACATTTTTTTGGGCCTACTTGGATGCCAAAGATTAGTTTGTGTAGATGGGTTTGTTACTAGAATGAAATGACAACTAGATTGTGTGTAAGGAGAGGACACTGAGCAGCTGTTTTCACATCTGGACACTGGAGCACTAGTGTGGGACACAAGAACACCATTTTTATTAGGGGGCCACACAGGTGCTCCAGTGTATACTATAGGGGGGTCTCCATCTGTGAAGCTTGTACCAAACATGTAAAGTATTGCAGCTTGACAAAGGGCAATAAAAAAAATATACATCTTGGAACTCTGCTAAAATAGACAATTGTACCCCACTTCCAAGCAATGTTTCCTATTTCTAGTTCTGCCATCAAATATCTGTGTGCTAATTATACCATTTTTGTTTTACATAGGGGAGAAAAGACTCGGAGGACAGCCCTCATCCGAGGAGACCACAGACCCCCCACCTATGGAAGAAGGTGAAATACCCCCAAACGAAGAAGAAGAGCAGGAGGAAGAAGAAGACGTGGTGGAGATGGGCACCACAACAGGTGAGTGTCTGCGACCACAGGCTCAGGTAAACGAGATGGATGGTGGCAGATTTTTGAGACCTTTTTTTTTGTTCTTTATCTCTTTTTAGGTGATCGTGATGTGAGGGATCCTGAACGCTTTACTTCAGAAAGTGCCCAGATACTTATCGGGGAGATCATGGGGTGTAATCTCCAATTGCATAACATCCAGAACCAAATCAGTGATGTTATTAAAAAAAATAATAACATCATTGATGTTTTGGGGCGAATTTAAACCCCACAAAATCACCTGTTTTATTAATGTGGTCCAATCTTCCAAAATTTTTTAAAATGTTTAGAAAAGCCAAATTTGGAGGATGCACACAGTGTGCCAACATGTGCTATCTGCCATCACGGGAGATCAATGGACGCGTTTTGGGGGTGCAACACCTTCCTCAATTATAAAGTCGCATTGAGGAAAGACTTGCTCCCCCAAAACACGTCCCTTGATCCCCCCTAATGGCAGATAGCACATGTTGACATTCGTAAATTGGTGTGCATCTTCCAAATTTGGCTTTTCAAGGGGTGATTTCCCCCATCTGAACGCTAGATCAAACCCAGTTCCTAAATACTGATGTCTGATCTAGCCTTCAGGCTTTACCATATGTGAACTTTGTAAGTTCAAGTTTTTTGGCTTTCTTGTTGGTTTTACACAGGCCTGTTTTATCTGAAATGGATATTTCGATTTTTGATAATGCTACTGCAAACATTGTTATACAACAAACATGTTGGTTTGTTTTAAAAACCTTTGGTAAATGCGCATGTGATTGTGCAGGTATAAAAAAGTGCCTTACTCAAGAATGTGTGGATTATTGTCTCAACACTACAACACTTTTGGGGTGATGTAATTGTTGTTTTATGCACAAATGGGGGTTATTTCCTAAGGGCAAATCCTCTTTGCACTACAAGTGCAGGTTCAGTGCAGTTGCAAGTGCACTTGTAGTGAAATGTGTTTTTGCATTTAGGAAGTACCAGCCAACACTATTCTTTATATGGTTACCCAATCACGACATTTTCTGCACTCAACACATTTCTGTCAGGGTCAGCTAAAACAAACACAAGCAGTAAATGTCCACCAATAATTTCTTTGGGTTGTTTTTTATTTGAAAAAGGTGTCACATATTGTCTGGCATATTGATAGCCCCCCTACCCGCAAAGAACTCCAGGTATCGTAACCGGACATCACGGGCATTCAGGGAGGGCAAGCCAGGACGGCCGCTTTCAAGTGCCGTCATTGTGGATGTATTTGGTATTCCGGTCTCAGGCCCAACTGAGCCAGCATAGTTGACTGAATGTTTTTGTAGAAAATTATGGAGAACACAGCAGGAAAGTATAATATGGTTCAGTTTATACTCCGCCATATGGATGGGTGTCATAAATAATCGGAACCGGCTGGCCAGGATTCCAAATGTGTTCTCCACCAGCCGGTAATTAAAAACCCTCTGTTCCGGGGTGAGGGTCCTCATCGGGAATGGCCGCATCAGGTGATCCCCCAGCGCAAACGCTTCATCAGCGACGAACACAAATGGGAGACCTTCAACATTGTCCTCTGGAGGTGGCAAGTCCAAGCTGCCATTCTGGAGACGCCTGTAGAACTCCGTCTGGGCGATCACTCCACCATCGGACATCCGGCCATTCTTCCCCACGTCCACATACAAGAAGTCGTAATTAGCCGACACCACCGCCAACATCGCTATACTATTGAACCCCTTATAGTTGAAATAGTACGACCCCGAGTTGGGTGGTGGGACGATGTGGACGTGTTTCCCATCAATTGCCCCTCCGCAGTTCGGAAAGTCCCACCGCTGGGCAAAGTGGGAGGCCACAGTCTGCCATTCCTGTGGCGTGGAAGGAAACTGTTGAGGAAAAAACAATAAACATTACTATTTTTTCACAGAAACCTGGCAAGCAGATTAGACAGAAACATTATGGGTCAACCTCCAGATAGCATTTATTAAGGGGAATTTAACAACAACAAAGTATAAGGTACACCTATCATATTCCCCCTCCCCCCCTCATGGGCCATTTCTAACATTATAGGGGGGGGGGAACTCTTGGACAGGTAACCCTCTTCACTTCATTGAGAGATGAATGCCTAAATACAGGGTATTACTTGGAACAGCCCCTCCTTAGTTACACTATTGGCAGACCACTGGACAGGTAAGAAGTGTCATAATACAAAGATATAAATACACACTGTACACATTTCAGGACATTTGGACATTCTGCTATTACCTATCAAGATAATAATAGGATACAAAAACTTTAAACAGTACCATTGGAAAGTATACAGGCAGGCCCTTGCACTACATGCTTTGGGGAATTCATCCATAAATCTGACCAGTAAAGAGGTGGGTATAGTGTGTATGGGTTTGGCAAAGTCAGCAGATAGATGATTGAGGATAGAGAATTGGGATCAGCTGACTTAGCAGTTGGGGGGAGGGAGGGTTACTAAAAATTTGGGGACACCACAAAAAAAAGCCTCTGCCACTCTGCCTGAATTTAAATAAAAAATAACATTTCCAAACATTTTAGGGGGTGTTTGGGGTAAAGCACTACTATGGAGCTGATAAAATACATTGTTAAGTGACTACATGAGGTGAATATAGGGCAGGAGACACCATGCTGGGGAGGTTATTGAAGGGCAAATATGTATGAAGGACCTAAAATAATAATTACATAAAAATCCTGCATGCATGAGAACAAAGGGGACATTCACAGCATATTACAATCACGGTAATTAGGGAATGAGGGAAGAAATACAATATATTATCAAACATTAAATACAATAAAATGGGATATAAAAGGATAAAAATCTTACCTTCATATACTCCTTCTGCAGGACCTGGATGATGGCAGAACAGGTCTCTGGGATTATGATCCCCAGAGCCTGGGGGGAGATGCCTGTCGAGAACTTCAAGTCCTGCAGACTTCTCCCTGTGGCCAAATACCGCAGGGTAGCGACCAACCTCTGCTCCGGAGTGATGGCTTGCCTCATGCAGGTATCCTGCCTGCTGATATAGGGGGTCAGCGAAGCCAACAAACGGTGAAATACAGGGTCCGTCATCCTGAGAAAGTTCCTGAAATCATCAGGATTATTCTCACGGATCTCACGGAGCAAAGGCATATGACAGAACTGGTCACGCTGAAGCAACCAATTCTTGGTCCATGAACTCCTCCCCACCCTGTTCATGGACTGGACTTGTGTCAAGGTCAGGACCCCAACACCAAGCCCCCGCACAGCACGAACTCTACGAGGAGTACGCATACGAAACATGGCTAGAAAACGGTCGGCTGCTCAGAACGAAGTAACAGAACGCACTGAAGAACAGCAAGGCCTGTGAAGAGCAACCTGAAAAACAGCAACGAGCAGGCAAGATCGCACAGAAAACTCCGATACGAACTGACTGCACGCACTGAAGAGCAGATACAAACCCACAAGCACAAACTGAACGGCAGAAAACGATCTGAAAGCCACGAGTCTGAAAAAGCGCGAATCGTCTCTCACCAAACTTTTACTAACACGAGATTAGCAAAAGGAGCCCAAAGGGTGCCGCGCTTGGTTCTGAACCGGCCTTTTCTAGTCTCGTTGTACGTGGTGTACGTGACCGCATGGTTGTCGATCGGAAATTCCGACAACTTTGTGCGACCGTGTGTAGGCAAAACAAGTTTGAGCCAACATCCGTCGGAAAAAATCCGAGGATTTTGTTGTCGGATTTTCCGAACAAAGTCCGACCGTGTGTACGGGGCATAAGAGTGATGCAGGATACTCCAAAAATGGAACAGATTGCTAACAGAAACAAGAAACATAATTCCCCTTGGAAATGGACTTTAACCACTTAAGGACCAGAAGTATTTCCTCCCTTAATGACCAGGCCATTTTTTTTTTTCCACGATTTGGCACTGCGTCAATTTAACTGACAACTGCAACGCTGTACCCAAACAAAATTGGCGTCCTTCTTTTCCCCACAAATAGAGCTTAATTATGTTGGTATTTGATCACGTCTGCGGTTTTTATTTTTTGCGATATAAACAAAAAAAGAGCGACAATTTTGAAAAAAACAAACAAACAATATTTTATACTATTTGCTATAATGAATACCTCCAAAAAAATGTAAAAAAAAGAAATTTCTTCATCAGTTTAGGCCGATATGTATTCTACATATTTTTGGTTAAAAAAAAATGTAATAAGCATATATTGATTGGTTTGCGCAAAAGTTATGGCGTCTACAAAATAGGGGATAGTTTTATGGCATTTTTATTATATATTTTTTTTGTTACTAGTAATGGCGGGGATCTGCGATTTTTAGCGGGACTGCGACATTGCGGAGGACACATCGGACACCTTTGACACATTTTTGGGACCGTTGACATTTATACAGCGATTCTTAATGTAGAGGCTAGGTAGAAAATGGACCTGCTCCTGATAGTTGGTATTACCGGGGCACACAAGGACAAGGAAATACAGCATGCCCACTGAGGCCAGGACCTTGTGTGAACACCATTTTTTTGACTGGGTGTACCCGGGTAATACCAACTATCAGGAGCAGGTCCATTTTCTACCTAGCCTCTACATTAAGGATCCTCTGCCATGTGGATCCTTGCTCAGGCGCTTCCTGTAATAGTGTGACAATGCTCTTGCTCCAGCTTTGTAATTGCCCTCCCTTGTGGTCGCTCATTGACATGAGTTTGTGATGGAGACTACAAGTGCTTATTTCAACACACATTACACAGGCATGGCCTACTGTTATCAGTGTCAAGAAACCCACCTTGGGAAATGCCATGCAACCATTGTTGGAGAGCATGAAGACAAGAAGGTACTGCTATGAAGCAATGGATGAAAAAAAATGTGAATATGAGTATTGTATTTTAAAATGATGCACAGTGCTTTAGAAGACTACAGTATACGTCATTACATCTAATTTATCATTGCAAGTCCTCAATTTATAACCATCAAAGGACAGGCTTACATGGGTAGGGGAACATCTTGCAGACACACACAGGGGGTTCTTCAGTTGCCTTCAACCTATCTGGGTTTCCAATGAATTATTACACCTTTTGGAAGGATGGCGCTGCCCTCCATCTTGGGAGCTCAGATAGTGTACAGCTCGAGGACGCACTTTGTACCCTCTACCCTGAATTCTTTATTTATTTCATTGGGCTGGCTGGATGGAGTGCTGGGGGATTTTCTAATGATTTAATAGTAAGTCCATAGAACAATAATACTTGGTTTACAGGATATAATGCTTTTTTTGTATGTTTAAAAATAAAGTCAGGAACAATGAAGTAATAATAACATGCAACTGCCCTCTTAGATATTATTTTTTGTATAGCAACAACAATTAAAAAAAAAATGTTACAATAAAAGACAAAAATGTATTTGGAAATTTTCATTTTTTTATTAAGGTTTTTGCTGCAGTTCTGCAAAAAGAAACCAAAAAAACAACAGATCAACATTACATTTATTTGTGGCATCCAAAAAAATCTGTTGTGCTCTACTCATATACATATATTTTTACAAGACTCTATACATGCAAAGTGATATAATAGAGAAGCCTGGTGGCCACATTTCAGGATATATTAGAGGGTTCCTTTCAATGGTTATTTAGACATGAATATTTCAAAGCAAAGTCCTATCCAACAGCGAAGATGTTCCCTAAGTGGATCAATATGTGGTAATATTAGAGGAGGATCTCTCCTTTTGGGCCTCTGGGAAAGCACACTACATCAATTTTCCATGTTCCATCTACACACCATTGAACCAATGAAATCTCTTGTATCTTAAAATCTTATGACACAGCTGTATCTGGGGACTCGGAAATTGTAACTGTTTAAAACATTGTAAAAATAATATTTTTTGTCAATGCAGAATAATGTATGGAATATCATACCACCCTATAACTTGACAAGGACACTGTATTTGTTTTATCACTACAAAGTAATATGTGTTGAAGTGCAATTCTAACAATCTTACTCATACTGCTACAACCCATAAAGGGTTTTGGCCTCTTGATTTGGCCTTTTTTTTTAAAGAATTGTATCAGGATGGGTTTGTTAGCCCCCAATGTTCAGCCACCATCTTGCAGAGCTTTGGTGGTCCTGCTGATAGCTTTGTTCTTTCTGGTATAGCTCTCCAGATCATTTGACCACACACATCTCATCACTAAATCAAGTAGCGTTACCTTCTGGGCTTTCATGGATGAACAATAATAGAAGAGTAATTATTTTTAGTTATTAATGTTTCCTATTGTCGGCACCAGACATCAACATGTAGCAAAGAAAGTATCCCAAAAGCCACACATTGCTGGAAATCTGCTGTGAAAGCGTATGTGGCAGTCTCAGCCTGAGTTCTGGCCACTCCATGCCCTCAAACATGTTCTGCTCCGTCCACTGGAGATTACTCATGGGGGTATGCTTTGGCTGAATGCAATTTTTAAACAGGGAAAATAAAGAGGTGTGATGGAACAGAATGCTTTATGTGGGGAAGAAAAAGTAAACTTTCAATAACCTCTTCCTGTCCAGTCGATGTGTCTCTTTAACAGAGTCTTTACAACCGGTGGGCAGAGGCGTCACCAGGGTGGGGCCACAGGGGGCCCTGACCCCCCCAACATCATACTGGACCCCCCCATGTGCCCCCCAATTAAGACGATCGGCACGGCAATTACAGAGCGATTCTCTGTAGGCTCTCAGCTGCTGGAGGGAGAGACACACAGAGGGCATTGCTATGTAACTGCCGTGCTCTGTGTCCTATTGTGTAAACTTTATTGTCCGGGTCTCCTGCTTTTCATAATGAAAGAAGACAGAGCCAGCTCCAGCAGCAGTGCTTTGACCACTAAGCCCGCCCCTGTCTGTGAAAAACAACATCTCCAACCTGTAATGTGTAGAGAAGTGCACACAGCAGTAAGATGCAGGGCTGCATGATGTCAGTGTCCCGACTCCCGACCAACACAGGGAGGGGAGATATTTGTATCTCATCTCGTCAGCCAATAATGCTTTTGTCCATGCTGCAGCCCCTCCCTCTTCCCCTCTCACCCGCCACATTTTGACTACAGTTCCAGCAATAAGCCAGAATCAATCCTCAGCTTGCCGGCACCCATGTGGGTTTTTTTTTTCTTTATGTTTACTTCAGGGAGGGGGAGAAGGAGGTTCTGCAGCAGCAGCAAGGACAGTCATAGTAGATTCATGCTTTTAGTGCAGGTGATGGAGGAAGAGGGGAACAGGACTCTTATCTATTCATGGTATGTATGTACTCTGGCACTATTACCTAACCTGGCACTATTACCTAACCTGGCACTACCACCCTAACCTGGCACTATTACCTAACCTGGCACTACCACCCTAACCTGGCACTATTACCTAACCTGGCACTACCACAGTAACCTGGCACTATTACCTAACCTGGCACTACCCCCTAACCTGGCACTACCACCCTAACCTGGCACTACCACCTAACCTGGCACTATTACCTAACCTGGCACTACCACCTAACCTGATACTACCACCCTAACCTGGCACTATTACCTAACCTGGCACTACCACCCTAACCTGGCACTACCACCCTAACCTGGCACTATTACCTAACCTGGCACTACCATCTAACCTGGCACTATTACCTAAACTGGCACTGATACTATTGTATATCACCTAACCTGGCACTACCACCTAGCCTGCCACTACCACATAACCTGGCACTATTGTATATCACCTAACTTGGCACTACCACCTAACCTGGCACTATTGTATATCACCCTAACCTGTAACATCACTTGACGTTGACGCACGGTGTGCTGCCTGTGCGCCTGGGGGGAGGGATGCAGATATAGGATCTACCCCAGGTGCCAATTTTGAAAACCATTTATCATTTTCCTTCCACTTCACAATTATGTGCCACTTTGTGTTGGTCTATCACATAAAATTCCAATAAATACATTTACGTTTTTTGTTGTAACATGACAAAATGTGGAAAATTTCAAGGGTTGTGAATACTTTTTCAAGGCACTGTATGTATGTGTATATATATATATATATATATATATATATATATATATATATATATATATACACACACACATTTTTATAGTTGCCCCCCCTACTTTTGTCCCTGTCCCCCCCATGTGCCCCCCCTAAATATGAAAGCTGGAGACGCCACTGCCGGTGGGTGGGAAGGACTGCCCAGTTACATGACCACTGTGATTGGCTGTCACAGTAGTCACATGATTGGGAGCTGGTCCCACTGGCTCCAGATCATTACTGTCTTTGAATCCTCTGCTGCCTATAGGTGCATATGTGCCATGTGTAGGCATTAAAGCCCGCCCCTCTTTGCTGCTGCGTTATGTAGGCGGAAAGATTAAGAAATGATCAACGAGAAAAGGAAAAACTGTGCATGTTTTTACTATTTCTTTGAATATTTTTGTTGCTTTTTTCAGTAGTGGAGCAGTTGGTATTATTTTCTATCACTAAGACACTGCAGGGACAATGAGTTTTGTGAGTGTCTCCTAGTACAGTGCAGCCGTAGCACTCTACAAATGACTCAACATGGGTATTATTTGTGAGCCAGTGGCAGAAAATTTAAAATAACAAGAGAATTGTGGAGTTTTAGTTTTCAGAAGGAAAAATTATTGGCTTTAAGTGCTCTTGGTTTTTCAAACAAATAAACTATATTACCAAAAGTATTCGGACACCTGCCTTTACACCCACATAAACTTTAAAGGCATTCCAGTCTTAGTTTGTGGGGTTCATTATTGCGTTGGCCCACCCTATGCAGCTATTACAGCTTCAACTCTTCTGGGAAGGCTGTACACAAGGTTTAGGAGTGTCTATGAGAATGTTTGACCGTTCTTCCAGAAGCGCGTTTGTGAGGTCAGGCACTGATGTTGGACAAGAAGGCCTGGCTCGCAGTCTCCACTCAAATTCATCCCAAAGGGTTGAGGTCAGGCCAATTAGGTTCCTCCACTCCAAACTGGCTCATTCAGGTCTTTATGGACCTTGCTTTGTGCACTGGTGTGCAGTCATGTTGAAACAGGAAGAGGCCATCCCCAAACTGTTCCCACAAAGTTGGGAGCATGAAATTGTCCAAAATGTCTTGGTATGCCGACACCTTAAGACAGGGGTAGGCAACCTCTGCCCTCCATCTGTTTTGAAACTACAAGTCCCATGAGACATTGCAACACCCTAACAATCACAGGCATGACTCCTAGAGGCAGAGACATGATGGGAGGGGCGAAGTTGCCTACCCCTGCCTTAAGAGTTCCGTTCACTGGAACTAAGGGGCCAAGCCCAACCCCTGAAAAACAACCCCACACCATAGACCTCAACCTGATAGAACACCTTTGGCATCAGTTAGAGCGGGGACTGCCAGCCAGGCCTTTTCAGTCCATCCAGTTCAACCTGAGTGAGTGTGGGTGCCTGTCTACAATTGTCCCTATCCCTGTACATTGTGTCTCATTAAGATGCTTCTCTATTATATATTATTTATTTAAGGTACCCATATAGCACCGTCAATTCACGCAGCGCTCCACACATACATCACACACTCACATCGGTCCCTACCCTCAAGGAGCCCACAATCCAAGGTCCCCAACTCACATTCATATACTAGGGCCAATTTTGGACAGAAGCCAATTAACCGACCAGCATGTAAGTGCCTGACCTCACAGATGTGCTTCTGGAAGAATGATCAAACATTCCCATAGACACACTCCTAAACCTTTTTGGTAATATAGTGTACATGCCAAGCAGGCATCTATCACCATTCTGCTTTCTTCTGTTATCAGTTTCACTTTATCATTATTGTGGCCCTTGGTAACAAACAGACCCTAAAACTTCTCCACTTTAAAACATCCTACATCTCTGTGTGACAATGGCCAAGTTTTCCCTATCTGCATAATCAAGCCACATTTAATGAGCATTATTTGAAATAGTGACAACTAGCATTGCCAGTTATTCCAAAAGTGTACATTACTCGCTGTATAGCAAAAAAAAAAAAAAGGTACAAAAAGTGAAGTCTGCTGCAGTGATACATTGCAACACTACAGATAATGAGTGGGAACTACGAGACCGTGTGAATCTGTGTGCACACAGAGCAGCAATGTTGTAATACACCACAGATGTACTGAGGATAACAATGAGGAAGTATAAAAATGAAAGATCCCTGTAGTCCTGCTAGATCACTTCAGGCTGGCCCCTTTTGCAGGTATAGCTATGTAAAACATTAAAAATAAGCACCTATACTTTTTAAAATCCAATAATACACTGTTCCACCCAGCTCTGCACATGCTCAATTGCTCTCTATTTTTTCTGGACTGTGCCTTGTGTAGCACTCTCCTAGCTAGTGTCGACTGCTAGGAAAATGTAGTTTGGGTCCCCTGTAATCAGAGGAGCAGGGATTGATGACTTAGGGCTGCTCAGTGTTTCACAGACTGCTGTTCTGCTGTTCTGTGACTTCTCCCTGTCTTCTAGAGATTTCCAGAACATTGTGGGAGGAAGGACAGAGTCTGCACCCTGAATATTTATGGGACTCCAGCCAATCCCTGGGGAGTTGTGCCCAGATGGTGACGAGAGAGCTCATAAATAGTCTGAGGCCTGAGCAGCAGGGCATTATTTCTGGATCCAGTTCTTCAGGAGTTGACTCCTGTTGAGAGTGCTTTGCCCCCTGAGGAAAATGTCTGGGAGAAAGACAGCCAGGAGATACTGAGGTCCCAGCTAGGCTTAGCCTAGTTCTAGTCCAAGGATCCAGTTGGGTCAGGAGAAATCTCACAGCAGAGAGCCGAGAGGAAGCCCAAGTTTTCCAGAGGCGGTGTGTGAGTCTACATCTCACTTACTAGGAAGAGCCTGGTGGATAATAGGGGGGGGCAACCTGTGGCTAATTGAGTACAAGGTCCAGGGGTGCAAAGTGTGATAGTATGTTGCTCTTAATCGCTTGCCGACTGTATAACTTACATATATGGTGGCAAAGCAGCTCTCCTGCGCTGGATCACGTACCTAGGGAGAAGCAGGTGAGGCAGAGCCTCACCTGCCATGAAATAAATAAAATTAATGGCTTTGAGGGTCATAGCTCAGTGGCCTGGGTAATAGGTAGCTGAAGGCCTACCCCACCACTGGTCAAAATTTGGGGCTCCTATGACCTATGGTTTCGGAGATATGGGGCTACTTGCTCTGCCTGTCAGAAGCTACATACAGACCGGCCAGTTTAAATATAAGCTGGCACACTCTGTTTGCAGCAGACTAAGAGGATGAGCTCACAGTGCCTCGCCTCTCTTCTAGACAGAGGCACTGAGCTCAATGGACAGCTTGGAGTCTTGGACCAATGGTAAAGCACCATTGGCCCAAGCTGTCCAATAAAAATGCTGCAGTGGAGGCACGCCTCTCACTGCAGTGTCATAGAAGGGGGCATGTTTCTAAAAGACAAATACTCCCTTCCAGCCCAGCCCTCCTAACTAGAAGGAAAAACATGTGTTTATGTGTATAAGATTTACCCACAATCCCATGTTTTTCTCACACAGTTAAGAGGGAGGATGAGAATCTGCTGCTGCTGAAAAGGTACAAGCTAAATCATATATTATTATGCTATATGTTATAAGGTAATAATTTATTATTTATCTATTTACTGTGAAATTACTGGTTTGAAGTTATAACTTCAAACTTCAGTAATTTGTTCGTTAAGCCACCTGCTTGAGTACAGTTTTTGAAAATATAGTAAATTGCCTTAAAAACGATATATAATAATTATTTGTATATTACCTACTTATGGTAATTAACCACTTGCCACCCCGAGCCAATTATGACACTTTGCTCCTACATGTAAAAAAACATAATTTTTTTGCTAGAAAATTACTCAGAACCCCCAAACACTATATATACTGTTTTAGCAGACACCCTAGGGAATAAAATGGCGGTCGTTGCAAATTTTTATGTCACATGGTATTTGTGCAGCAATTTTTCAAATGCATTTTTTTGGGAATAGTAAAAAAAAACCCATTAAAGTTAGTCCGATTTATTTGTATAATGTGAAAGATGATGTTACGCCGAGTAGATAGATGCCTAATATGTCACACTTTAAAATTGCGCACACTTGTGGAATGGCGCCAAACTTCAGTACTTAAAAATCTCCATAGGCGACACTTTTTTAAAAATGTATTCTTTATTCAATTTTTTCCAATACAAAATTCAGTAGCAAAATAATCATTACAATCCAGTGTTGCCAACCGCCCGTTAATTTACGGGCAGCCCGTAAAAATCACCCCATTTTCTGGGCGCCCGTGAATGCCCGTTACGGGCAGCCGGTGCCCGTAAGAAAGATGGCTGCGGGCCGGCCATGCAACTGCGCATGCGCCGTTCCGAAGCCTGCAGGACTCGGGAAAGATCGTACAAGCTCGGCAGGCCGGTGCATGCGCAGTAATGTAATGACGCCGCCTGGCGCCATTTTTAATCAGAAGACGCCGGCCGCCGCTCGTTCTTCAGTTCTCTGCGGTTCAGCGGGGGGAGCAGGAGGACCTGGAGGAGCCATGTTACCGGGCGGGCCCAGCCACAGCAGGACATTACGGGGGGGGGTGAAGCCGGCCCGGTGGAGAGATGAAAGGGTCAAAGTCACAGTGAGTGACAGCCCCTGACCATCTCCTGTGCCCGCAGCCTCTGACCATCTCCTGTGCCCGCAGCCTCTGACCATCTCCTGTGCCCGCAGCCTCTGACCATCTCCTGCCCACAGCCTCTGACCATCCCCTGCCCGCAGCCTCTGACCATCTCCTGCCCGCAGCCTCTGACCATCTCCTGCCCGCAGCCTCTGACCATCTCCTGCCCGCAGCCTCTGACCATCTCCTGCCCGCAGCCTCTGACCATCTCCTGTCCGCAGCCTCTGACCTATTCCTACATCATGTCTGCAGTCTCTGAGGGGGAGTCGGGAAAGGAGTCAAGAGTGGGATCGCCGCCGGGATCATGGGGTCACGGAGAAGTCAGACGTGTGTGCACTGTGGAGAGGAGACCATAGGAAAACCAGAACCACCAAGCTGGAGCCATCTGACTGAGCCTTGCACGATGCACCTGAGAGGAGGTCAGTGACAGCACCGCCAGGCCAGTCTAGGGGGGTTGCTGATGTAAGGGGGCGTGAATACAATAATGTAAGGGGCACTGATATAAAGGTTTCCCCCAAAATTAGTAACTCCCCTTACCTTAGTGTATTCACTCTGCGGAAGGTGGTCTCTGGTCACCAGAGTGCCCACCACATCAGAGTTCCTGGCATTCCCCTTTATATCAAAGTCTGCAGGATTGCCCCTTACAGTGCAAAGGGGAACTCAATCTGCAGACCCTAATGTAATTGGGAACTCTGATGTAAAGGGAACACAGTGGACTCTGATATAAGGTGGTCTCTGGTCACCAGAGCCTCCCCTTACATCAGAGTTCCCCCTTAGATCATGATCTGCAGTGTTCCCCTTTACATAAGAGTTCCCTTTCACTGTAAGGGGGATCCCTGCAGACTCTGATGTAAGGAGGGAACCTAGTGCTAGCTGGGTTATAGTAACTTGACATTCATGTCAATGGAGAAATATGTTTTTTGACTTTTGTTTAGCTTAAACACATTGCTAATAGCACTAGCTATATGTTTATAGTTCAAATATGTATCCTTGCACTGTTTAGCACTGAAAATAGTAATTTTAGTTACTTTTTTGCAGTGTCAGTAAAAAATGCGGATCTGCCAGTAATTTTCATGTTTTTTGCCAGTAAAAAAGTGGTGCCGTTTGTAAATTTGGTCATCCTGCCAGTAAATTGGCAACACTCATCGTAAAAAGGACAAGTATATCAATTATATTTTCGTGTTATGGTGTTGCAATGTATAAAATGCTCTCTACCCCCATCCCACCCTTCTCTTCCCAACCCATCCTAAGTAAGCAGTTAGTCTCTATATTTATATAGATTTATTAGCTATTTTACGCTATTATTTTATTCCATTCTCATAACTTCCCCTATCTTGAGTTTAAAAAGAAAAATATGTCTATACTATACTGTATTATCTGGTATGTTAATTCCATATTTAACACTTTACTTTCAGTGGTTCACCAGTCTAGCAATATCCTCTCCCCTCTAAGGGGGGGATCCCGTTTTTTCCAACCAGGGCCTCCACATCCTCTCGAATTCCCTAAGATTTCCTCTTTTTGTATAAACTACTTTTTCTTTACATATAGTCTCATTTATAACAGTGATCCAGTCCCTTACTGCCGAGGGTTTCCTCGACTGACATCTTGTCGCAATGAATTTTCTAGCTTGGAATAAGCATCTCAGTATTGCTACTGTGATACTTTTCCTCTCCCCAGGTTCCTTCCTATGTCTGAGTATACAAAGTCCGGCTTCCATCTCCAAAGTTATCCCATAGATCTGACCTATGGTACTAAGAACCCCCCTCCCAGTATCTTTGGTCATCTCCATACCATATGGATGAGATCTCCAGTCCCCCGGCATCTAGGGCATTTATCATCTACCATACTTACTCTTAAGAGTGTAATAGGCTCAAATGAGATACTTTCTGTGAGGGCGAAACTGAGACCATCGGACCCATCTCCAAAATCCTCCTCCACTGTTCCTGAGATATTTCCCCTAGATCCTCTTTCCATCTCTCTTTATCCTTATGGGAATCTGATCCCGTAGTTATTTCTTTACATAGATGTCCATATAACTCGAAAATCAGTCCTTTAGTTGTGCCTGCCTGGAGTATATTTTGAAAAAGAGGGATTTTATTCCATTCTAATGCTTGTGTCCTAAATGGGACAAATTCCCTTTTCAAGTCCAAAACTTTTTTAAGATTATTACCATCGTACAACTGTATCAGCCTATTCATACCCTGTATTTCCCAATGTTTAACTTTTCCTATCAGAAGCACTTCCTGCAGATTCTTGTTGTTCCAGAGGGGAGTTTATTTGGATAATCCGGTATATCCCATCTTTATTTTTTAACTGTTTTCCATATTTTTGTTATCATTTTTATTATCGAGTTTCTATAACAAACAGAATCCACCTCTAATGCGTCAATAATTGTATTGTGCAAGGTTCCTGAAAGCATTATTCTCCCATTAGGGGTGCCACCTCCCGGAATCTCACATCCCATTAAATGTTGCAATTGTGCTGCCAGGTAGTAACTCTCGGGATGTGGCACAGCCAAGCCCCCCTCCCCGGTCAGGAGCTGCATAGTTCGAAGTCGGATCCTAGCTTGTCCCCCTTTCCAAATTAACTCTCTAAAGAGAGTTTCAATTTTTTTAAACCATTTCTTGCATATCCACACTGGAGAATTATGTAATAAGTACAGTAGCTGTGGCATCCATATCATTTTGATTAGACTACATCTACCAGCTACTGACAAAGGAAGCCGATTCCAGATTTTAATTTTTTGTTTAAATTTAGTCAGTAATGGTATTAGAATTTTACTAATGTACTGATTAGGATCTTTCGTCAGTAATATCCCCAGGTATCTCAATGTTTCTGCCACCACCAGTTGAGGCATTCCTGATATAATAGGCGACACTTTAAACATTTTTACAGGTTACCAGTTTAGATTTACAAACGAGGTCAAGTGCTAGAATTATTGTTCTCGCTCTAACGTTCACGGCGTATGTAACCTGTGTGTATCTGACTCTGATACTAGCCAGTGCCTCACCAGCCACTGACCTCACTGCATGTCCCTGGTACATAGTATGTGATCCACGCACTCTCAGAGGGGGTGCGTGCTGTGATTCGTTATAGCACTTGCCGATCACCAAGTCCTGGCCAATGATTGACCGCCGGGAGCCGGTGATCGGCGCTGAAAACAGTTCTGTGATTGTAAACAATACAGAGCTGTGTTCATGAACAAGGGATCTTGTAGGCATGCAGGTCATAGAAAGCCTAGAGATCCTGTAGGGCATTTTTTTTGTGCAAATGCAGCCAGAAATTGAAGAGTCCTCCAGTTGTACAGTTCCAGGGTATCCCATACTCCCTATCCTCATCCAAGTTCATTGTTTCCAAATAAAAACACCCCTAGACTGATCTTTGAGCCAGAGGAAGAATGCCGTGTTCCTGGCTGTGTGTGCTCTAAGGGGGAAACAGGACTCAATTCACCAACGGCTCTTTTGGGTGTCTGCTACACTTGCTAAAGAACATTCTTTTTCATCAAGTTCTTATGAGTAAAGTTCCGCTTTAAAACAAAATAACAAGAAAGCAATGTGTTGGACAAAGTTGGACCCATGTAACTATGCACAAATATGCATACCTGGAATTTAGCTTTAATAATTGATATCTGCGTGAACCCAACTTGTTAGCTGTATACTTCCCTATCCTCTCTGTTCCTGAAACTGAAACTTCCAGAGCTACAAATGAGATACATTGCAGATCATCAGACACAATGAAATTCAAACAAAGGTTGTCGTAGCTTTTGCCATTTGTTCATGTATTGACCCCTCTCCCTAGGATGTTACTCTTTTATGTAGACATAATCTGACAGTCCAGTAGGTAGTAGGCCATCATTCTTATCACAGTCTTGGAGCCCTGGATCCTTTATTTACAGGTTCAAGAGATTTGATAAATTTTATGTGATAAAAGATGAAAAGAAAAGAAATTATCAGCAGAAATCCTGATAGTATTACCCGAATCATGTTCTGTATCACTGCTGGATCATATTCACCTAAGGAAAAAAAAAAATGTAAGCTCTCCAAGAATTTGCAACCAAAGAATACCAAATAATAACTTACAGGTTGTTTGAATGTGGTGTTGTTTTTGAGTGACAGGAAGTGAGGGGAAAATCTCCCAAACAGGCAACCAATCAGAAGCTGTAATACTTGCAGACTAAATAAAAGCGTTGTCTGTAGGTGGACTTTAGGTTTGACAATGCTGATTTCCAAGGGTGTCTATGTTCTATGAGCTGCATTGAAGGATTGAGTGTAGCCAGGGCAGCCATGAGAAATTTGGGGCCTCTTACACAGCTTCAGGCCTGGGCCCCCCAGGGCCTGACCACCAATATTCCCCAGAGCCCACCCACTGGCCATCCCACTGAGTCCATCGGTGCACCGTTTTTATTTTAACACTATTCCCACCTCTGACCCAGCACCATCCATCCCTCTCCACAATATATCCCCACCTCCACCCAGCACATCCATCCCTCTCCACAATATATCCCCACCACAGCCCAGCACCATCCATCCCTCTCCACAATATATCCCCACCTCTGCCCAGCACCATCCATCCCTCTCCACAATATATCCCTACCTCCGCCTAGCACCATCCATCCCTCTCCATAATATATCCCCACCTCCGCCCAGCACCATCCATCCCTCTCCATAATATATCCCCACCTCCGCCCAGCACCATCCATCCCTCTCCACAATATATCCCCACCTCTGCCCAGCACCATCCATCCCTCTCCATAATATATTCCCACCTCCGCCCAGCACCATCCATCCCTCTCCACAATATATCTCCACCTCCGCCCAGCACCATCCATCCCTCTCCATAATATATTAACACCTCCGCCCAGCACCATCCATCCCTCTCCACAATATATCTCCACCTCCGCCTAGCACCATCCATCCCTATCCACAATATATCCCCACCTCCGCCCAGCACCATCCATCCCTCTCCATAATATATTCCCACCTCCGCCCAGCATCATCCTTCCCTCTCCACAATATATCCCCACCTCCGCCCAGCACCATCCATCCCTCTCAATAATATATCCCCACCTCTGCCCAGCACCATGCATCCCTCTCCACAATATATCCCCACCTCCGCCCAGCACCATCCATCCCTCTCCATACCTTTGGGATAAATTAGAGCGGAGACGGTGAGCCAGGCCTTCTCGTCCAACATCAGTACCTGACCTCACAGATGTGTTTCTGGAAGAATGGTCAAACATTCCCATAGACACACTCCTAAACCTTGTGGACAGCCTTCCCTGAAGAGTTGAAGCTGTTATAGCTGCAAAGGGTGGGCCAACTCAATATTGAACCCTACGGCCTATCGAACCCTATTGAACCCTAATGCCCTGTACACACGATCACACATTCCGACAACAAAATCCATCGGATTTTTCAGACGGATGTTGGCTCAAACTTGTCTTGCATATAGCCAAGAAGGGGGGGATTTGGGACTTTAAATGAGACATTCTCTGTTTTTACACATATTTTTCTCATTTTCATACATTTTCTTTCAGAACATCATACTTTTAATCATCCCCACACATGTGGAATGTGTTGCAGCAATCGGGCATGCTATGTGGAGGTTTTCTTGGCTGGGGTGGGGTTTCCTTGCCTCAGCTCCGGTACAGACAACCATTTGGGGTCCCATCCTCCTCGATGCCAGCCAAGCACAGTGCTATAGCCGACCTGTGAGTACAGATCTCTCTCTCCCCATGAGGTCTTTTCTCCCTTTAAAGGGGTAAAACATATTTACTAATATTACATATTTATTCATATTTACAGTTTACTTCTGTACCCAACTCCTGATGAATGGCAAATAGCCATGAAACGCGTCGAGTTTCTATGGGGTGCTCAGACAAGTCCGGCTCATTACTTATTCACTGACCCATATATACTTTTTATACATCTAAGATTCATTGAGTACTATGTAATTATCAATGTGTATGTGTACCTCATAGCAGCTCTTTTGCATATGATTTACCAATGCCTGCTAATATGAAACACCTTGTATTATATTTATTAACATTTACTATCTTTTATGTGTTGCCTAGCTAATGTAAATGTATCTATTATGTTTATGCCATTGTGCATGTATACATATGAAAATACTTTTTTTACTATTGTTACAAATAAAAAATGATTACTATATACTTCTACCTCCACAAGTCAATTGCCTCATTTAAAGTCCCACATTCCCCTTTTTTATGTGTTTTATTAACTTGTCTTGCATACACACGGTCACACAAATTTGGTCGGAAATTCCGAACGTCAAGAACGCGGTGACGTACAACACGTACGACAAGCCAAGAAAAATTAAGTTCAATAGCCAGTGCGGCTCTTCTGCTTGATTCTGAGCATGCGTGGCACTTTGTGTGTCGGAAATTGTCTACACACAATCGGAATTTACATAAATGGATTTTGTTGTCGGAAAATTTTAGAGCCAGCTCTCAAACTTTGTGTCGGAAATTCCGATGGAAAAAGTCTGATGGAGCCTACACACGGTCGGAATTTCTGACAACAAGCTCCAATCGCAAAGTCCTTCCATTGGAAAGTCCGATCGTGTGTACGGGGCATTAGACTGGGATGCCATTAAAGTTCATGTGCGTGTAAAGACAGGTGTCACAATACTTTTGACAATATAGTGTATATTGGCATAGCATGTATATAGTCAACTAAACTGTTATTGAGACCTCTATTTCAAAATATATTATAATTACCTTGTTGGCCCACAGTTAATTCCTCACTTCTCTTTTTCACACCGTTCCTTGAAGTTCTTACTTCACAATAATAATTTCCCGAATCCTCCAGCTGAGTTGATGGGATTACATACTGATGAGATGAATTGAATTCCTGAATTTTCTGTCCGTTCTTGTAGAAAGAGAACTGCAGTTCAATGTCATTTCTCATTACAATTGTATTACATGTTAGGATCATTTGATTGCGTTCTATGTCCACATCTGGGATCATCTCAATTTCTGGCTTAGAGAAAAGTTCTGTATAGGAAATTAGTATAACTGTAAGCATATTACAAAAGATCAGTATACAGAATTGTATATAGTACAATTCACAAATGGACAGTATAGTAAATAGTAAATCTATTTTTCCTCTTATATGATCAGACCATGGCACCTGTTCTGCTCACCTTGTATCTGGATGTATACCTCTTCACTGCTCCTTGTGATGTTTTTGGTTGAAGACCTCACTTTACAGGAATAATTCCCAGAATGCTTTAGCTCAGCGGACTGGACTTCATATCGGTCAGATAAACTGAATTCCTGAACATTTTTTCCATCTCTGTAAAAAGCAAATTCCAGTTCTGTATCAGTAATGAGTCCACTACGTACTGTGTGACAGGTCAGGGTCATATTGTCTCCTTCTGTTATTTCATTTGCAGTCATTATGATTTCTGGTTGTGTGAAAATCGCTGAAAAGAAAAGTAAAAAAGAATGCATTAGTGGTAAAATGTGACCTGAGTGAATGTGATAACCTCACTCACATACGTACTAAGGTTTTATGAACATTTATTTTTTATTTTTTGTAAATAACTTAAGTAGAAGGGGCAACCAGATTAGCTTATTACTTGAGCATGCTGTGCTTCTTGTCTAGGTAAACAATCGATCTCACACCCTGTGAAACCCTGATCTGGCCAGAACAAACAATCGCTGTTTCTTTGATTGTGGAGGGAGTCAAAAACTAAATTTACCTATCATTCTGCGCTAGGAGTTTACTACATATGTATGACAGCTTCCCACTGTCACTGGTTCCTAAGAAAGTTTGCTGAACTCTGCTCAAACTGAACCTGGGGCAGATCAGCTCATCACTGGTTTCAAGGTAACAAATTGTTATAGAGATGTGCAGCTGCCATTGTAACCTTCTTGGGAAATAGACATTGCCGTTTCATGTACAGCAGATCTTCTATTTAATTAGCTAGGAGTCATTGATACAGACCATTTATACAGGTTGGGGTATCCGGCTTCACTTATTATGAAAGCCAGGTGACGGGCATTGTCAGAAGGAGGTCAGCAATAGTAACTCACTTATGTCCTTTTTCGCTAGGTTTTCTTTTAATACATTTATTTCCATAATTTGTGTTTCTTCTTTGATTCCTGCCCAGTGGTCAATTTTCTACATATTTACTATATTCTGTACTTACAAGCTGTCTATATGCCGCTCTCAGAAAGTATTTCTCTCCAGTAACCTTACCAGTTGTCTGAAACTTCACCATATCTGTTAATTCTTAATCTATACTTACCATTTAATTCAATGTTCAACATTTTACTCCTTTTCACTATTATTCTGCCAGAAACTGTTTTCGCTTCACAGTAATATCTCCCAGAATTCTTCACCTTAGCGGACTGGAAGCCATATTGGTTGGATGAATTAAAACTCTGAATATTCTGCATATCTTTGTGGAAAGCAAACTGCAGTTCTGTTTCTGGTCTGTATGGAGACACGTTCGTGTGACATGTCACAGTTACATCATCTCCTTCCAGTACCGGAAATGGGGTCACTTTTATTTCTGGAGTTGTGAAGATTTCTATAAAACACAAATATTAAAGAGTAGACTTCCATTATTTTACAAGGACATGAAGGAATCATTAGGTTTTACCAGATTCTATAGTAGGAGTATTGTTACTTAATATAACTTTCTCTGCATTTTTTAAATTTGATTTTCTTTTATAGGTGTAAATACATTGCCCATAGCCAGGGACGGGACATAGGGTGGGCAGGAGGGGCAGCTGCCCTGGGCTCAGCGAAGCAAAGGGGCAAAAAATGGACGCAGGATGGTACACCCTGCTACCGCATGTATTTACAGTGGGGGAAGGGGGCACAATTCTGGATCTTTGCCCTGGGCGATGGACGACCCTGTCCCGGTACTGCCCATAGCTGCAGTATGCTACCTATCAATGACATTGTACATTTCCTTACACCAATGAGCCTGGAGTGCTAATATATTCTTAGTAAGAACAGCAGTTAATACCCCACAGTCTGAAGATTCATTATTTGCTGAGGGGAAGTAAAATCCTTTTTTTAAAGTCTCATTTCAAATAACTTTTTTTTTTTTTTTTTTGTGAAAGAACTTGGGTGAGAACGTGGCCGTTTATGAGCCTCTTACACGTTTCAGGACCAGGGAGGATTTTTTTTTATATACAACAAGAGATGGGTGATAGTATGGCCACTAATGGCCTCCTACACGTTTTGGCTAAGGGGGGTTATATATATATGTATATATACAATATATAATGCAACAAAAGCTGTGTGATAGTGTGGCCACTAAGTGGGGATCACTGAGTAAAGAATAGGAGTGGAAAGAATTTTTTTTTTCTCACGGGAATATAGGGGGGTGGTAGAATGGTAGAATTAAGGATAATAGGATTTGGAGTAGAAGAGGTGGTCATCAGGAAGGGAGGTGACGGGACAGTCTGAAGTTTACTATAAGTAGGGTGGATTCTGAAGAGGGAGGGAGCTGGGTGCGGTAAACATGTCAGTTTTTTGGAATAGAATGTATAGGATTGTTTGGTATTCGTGTAGTTCTTTTGAACTATTGAATATAAAGTTGTATAAACTGATATGTTGAACTTTAAATAAAATAAAATTTAATAATAAAAAAAGGAAATAAAAAAAATAAAAATAACTGTGCCCCCCCCCCAGTTCCAAGTAAGGCTTGCCATTTTGCATTCTGTTCTGCGAAAATATCAAGGCACAGTTTAATCTATAGCAGCCATCCTTCCCTAAAGGCAAGTAGACCTAACAGTCCCTGGATGCCCCCAGGACTTAAGGCATGAGGCTTTATTTGTGGAACAAGGATGCTCTACAGCCATCCTTGACAACAGAGAGAGTTCATGTGCCATGTCAGATGATTTCAAGGGGGAAAGGTTCAAAGCAGGTGCTGCGTGCCGATGTGACCATGGCTAATCACTGACTGGACGTCAAGCTAACATGCAGAAAATCCTATATAGATGTATACTGATATATAAATATATGTAGATACCCTTGTTTGCTTAATAATGGCCTTCTAAAGGAAGAGTTCCCTTTAACTAGAAACTGCAGCTTGAATCCTGTTATGCTGAAGGTACCTTGTAGGGGGGTATCCATTGTCTTCTGCTAGGAATGGTGGGGCTGTAAATATTATTGAGTACTGGTAAGTCAATGAGGTTAAACAGATAAGCTATTGTACTGCTCAAAGAAAAGGTCTCCTGGTAACTAAGGTGTAAAGATGTCTGCACGCAATGTCTCTAGATAGATGACAGAAAGAGGTTGGGCATCCACCCGCTCACCAATCCTGATAGCACGGCCTCCTAGGAACAATGAGTTCTTGCACAGGCTCTTGAATGTCTGCAGAGATGTGTAGAGTAACCACCTGACAGCCTGTCAGCATGGTGAACAGTGATGGTTGCATGGAGGCGGACAGTGGCAGTCCCGGTGCAAAGAAGAACCAATGCGATCCAGGTGTAATGACCAGCGCCCCAGCAAGGCAGATCCCCTGTCGAAAGTACCACAGCCTCAGGCCAGGCCGCAAACCCACTGTCTCTCTCAAGGAGAATCGCAGTCTACCTGCGTCCAGCTCAGAGTCCTGTGCCAGGAGAGCGAGCCCGACACTTGCAGTTGAATATATCTGCTTTCCCAGAATTCTTCTTGTTTGCCGGCTCTCTGGTATTTGTAGTTCAGTCAGCACTCAGGAATACAGTATGCATTGACTGTAGGACTACATGTCCCAAGATCCTCTGCTATCCAGGAGGATTGGCTCTAGTCTGCTAACAGGAAGTGATGTAGCCATAGCTTGCAACTGTCCCTGATTTTGAGGAACTGTCCCTGATTTGTAATAAAGTCCCTCTGTCCCTCTTTCTTCCTCATTTGTTCCTCATATTAGTCTGATCTCTATAGTTGTATATAAAATGCAAATGTTTATCTTTTAAAAAGTGTTTCTCAGTGCTAAATCTTTTATCCAGTTTCTAAATTGCAGCATTTGGAGATGTTAAAAGCCAGTATAAAGATATAGTAGTGGTAAAAAAAGCAATTGTGGGTTTAACAAATTATTTTTTTGTAGAAGTCTCCTTTAAGGGGCGTGGCAGGGGGTGTGTCCTATGCCCACATACTTTTGCTAATGAGTATCCCTCATTCCCATCTTAAAAAGTTGGGAGGTATGGATATAGCTGTCCCAATACGGGGCACTAGGGGGAAAAGGCTCATATATTGTCAAATATCCATATATTATAAACATTGTTGTGTCACCTTCATTTTTCTCACTTTTCCTCAGGACTGTGTTAGGAATCAAAACTAGAGGAGTAGAGAAGATCTCTGGGAATACTGAATACTTGAGGAGGTCAAATCTGCCCCACTCCACCCAAATCAATTTTCAGGACTTACCTTTCATAGGTATAGAAGTTCCTCCACTGTACTGATAATATATGAGGTGGTGATAAACCTCTTTCGTGCATTTATATCCACGGGATCCTCCCAGATTTATGTTATTAATACGTAACTCAGGATCAGATCCCCAATTCCTTATGACGCCATTATCCTTGTAAAATATAGTCTCATTTCCAGAATATCCAGGATAATGGTGACATCTCAGAGTCACATCGTCACCTTCATGAACATAGAGAGGAGCCTGCAGAATCACCCAGTCTGAAAAACAGAACCATAGGGAAACCTGTATTAGAACAAAGATAACTAAAGAGTGTTCTACACCTTCATGTAGATCCCGCCCTTTATAGAAATCACCACCTCCCAGGGGATTCTTGTGCCACACCCTCAGACCAGGGGAGTTGCTAGGTGGCAAAAAGACCAGAAGTCCAAGGCCGGCATGGGGTAGTGGCGCAGGGTTTTTTGGTTGGGTGGTGGGGTTGTGTAGTTGTGTGGTGGGGGGGTAAGCTCACTTGCTGGTTGCTGCCTGGCTTACCAGTGCCCTTACACACACTGACCTACCTACCTGACATACACTGACCTACCTACCTGACACATACACTGACCTACCTACCTGACACATACACTGACCTACCTACCTGACACATACACTGATCTACCTACCTGACACATACACTGACCTACCTACCTGACACATACACTGATCTACCTACCTGACATACACTGACCTACCTACCTGACACATACACTGACCTACCTACCTGACACATACACTGATCTACCTACCTGACACATACACTGACCTAACTACCTGACACATACACTGACCTACCTACCTGACACATACACTGACCTACCTACCTGACATACACTGACCTACCTGACATGCACTGACCTACCTACCTGACATGCACTGACATACACTGACCTACCTGGCATGCACTGACTTACCTACCCGACATACACTGACCTACCTGACACATACACTGACCTACCTGACACATACACTGACCTACCTACCTGACATACACTGACCTACCTGACATGCCCTGACCTACCTACCTGACATACACTGACCTACCTGACATACACTGACCTACCTGACACACTGACCTACCTACCTGACATACACTGACCTACCTGACATGCACTGATCTACCTACCTGACATGCACTGACATACACTGACCTACCTGGCATGCACTGACCTACCTACCTGACATACACTGACCTACCTACCTGACATACACACACTGACCTACCTGACCAGGAGACAGACGTCACGTTTTCTGCAGCTCAGCTCAGCCGTGGTGTGTGAGGCAGCCAGAGGAGAGGAGGAGAGCCACCCGCCCGAGCGCCGAGCGGGGATCGATGTGGCACGGCGGCAACATTGTAATTCCCGCCTTCTGGAGTCTGCAGCGCCTATGATGGACGTCACACGTCCCGCGGTCCCGCCATTGGACCAGTAGGATGTCCATCATAGGTGCTGCAGGCTCCAGAAGGCGAGACCTGCTATGTGACTCGGCCGCACTCTCGGCGGCGCTTGGGATCAGATCAGTACCCGCTCGGCGGCAGGCGGCGGCGGCGCTCAGAGCTAATAATAGAACAGTGCCCACCCAAGACCCGGGGCTTTTTGGGGTCCCACTCGGGGCTTCAGCCTCTGTCATCCCCCCCCACCGACGCCACTGCCTCAAACTATCCCGTTTTACCAGCCTTGCCCATGACATGGCATAATGCCGTGCATAGGCATTGCTAGACCAAGAGTAGGATCTTCAGGTGTAGTGCCCCTCAGTGGAACCAAAGCAGACATCTCTTTCTTCCAAGATCCACATATTTTCAGAGTGCAGTGGACAGTACAGATAAAAGACCCTTTAATTGATAAAATAAAGATAAATGGCACTTATGTGCCTACTTATCACTATTTTTCAATTAACCACTAGCTGACCAGCTCACGCAGATATACTGTGGCAGGTCGGCTCTCCTGCGCGAACCGTACCTGTACCTCAGTCCGTGCAAGGAGGATAGCGGGCGCGCGCCCGCGGACTCGATGTCCACCGGCGACCTGCGATCGCAGTGAGGAGAGGCAGAACGGGGAACTGCCTATGTAAACAAGGCGCTTCCCTGTTCTGCCAGATGACATGACAGAGATCTACTGTTCCCAGTGATCGGGAACAGCGATCTCTGTCATATCCCAGTAAGCCCATCCCCCCTACAGTTAAAACACACCTAGGGAACACACTTAACCCCTTGCTCATCCCCTAGTGTTAACCCCTTCCCTGCCAGTGTCATTTTTACATTAATCGTGCATTTTTATAGCGCTGATCAATGTAATAATGTCACTGTTCCCCAAAAAGTGTAATTTGGGGTCAGATTTGTCCACCGCTATGTTGCAGATCGCCACCATTACCAGTAAAAACAATAAAAGAATTAAAAGTCCCTAAATCTATCCCGTAGTTTGTAGACGCGATAACTTTTGCGCAAACCAATCAGTATATGCCTATTGCGATTTTTTTTTACTAAAAATATGTAGACGAATACATATCTGCCTAAACTGATAAATATTTTTTGTTATATATTTTTTTGGTTATGTATTATAGCAGATAGTAAAAAAAATAGTTTTTTTTTCCAAAAATTGTTGGTCTTTTTTTGTTTATAGTGCAAAAAATAAAACCCGCAGAGGTGATCAAATACCACCAAAAGAAAGCTCTATTTGTGCGTAAAAAAAACGTCAATTTTGTTTGGGTACAGCATCGCACGACCGCGGAATTGTCAGTTAAAGCGACGCAGTGCCGTATCACAAAAAAATGACCTGGTCATTAAGGCAAATCCTGAAGTGGTTAAAAAGGTGTTTTATCAACATTATTTAGGGTGCTTCATCCATCAATGCAAGCAACAAAGACCACTGATCACCAACACAAGGGGCACTGATCTGCAACAAAAGGGGCCCAAACCACCGGTCACCAATTAAAGGGGTCAAGATCACTTAGCAACTATATGATATATAGATCAAAGACCACTAAACAACAGTGTAAGGGAGCACTTACTGCTCACCCGAGCGCCGCCGAGTGCGGCCGAGTCACATAGCAGGTCCCGCCTTGTGGAGCCTGCACCACTGCATTCCATAGTCCTTACCACTGCACTGTATACAATATAGTGGATGTTGCATTGTCCAAACCCTCATACCCTATATCCTAAATTGTATGTTTCTGACCACTGACCATTTATGTCCTGACCACTGTACTCCATTTGCCATGTTGTAAATGTTGTGTTGTGCACTACATACTCCTGACCCCTGCACTCTATACAAGTTTGTATATTGCAGAATTCTGATCAATAAGTTCATTGACTTGAGGGTTTGCTAAATAGTCAATAACTGTTTTAATGAAGTTCTTCTTTCACTTTGACTTAGACAAAGTATGAGCTCAGACTAATCATCTAATTCTGATTTGTTTATTTGTTCTGAATAAATTAATTAAGATTTGTACTGTCTGTAAGGAATCAAAGATTTCCCAAAGTTATGACTAACTGGATTTGTAAATTCTATGATTCTCTGAACAAAAGTCAAATCTAGGAGGCATATATTGGGAACAATTTTCAACTCTGATGCCACCAAGTCTACAGGATGGTTGAGCAATGAACTCATCTAAGGAAGACTGTGGGTGGAGAATCCGAGAAGTATTTAAATCTACTTATTACTGGGAATGTTGACCCCTAAGTGAAACCATAAATCACTAATTAGAAGGACCTTAATTAAAATTTTATGTTCCTATGGGTAATCCCTCGGAGGGTAAAACTCTGTATTTACTTACCATGACTGACATCCAGTCTGACAGGGTCACTTATGTTTGTGTTGGTGCCTTTACACTGGTAATTTCCACTGTTATCTTGTTTTGCATCTCTGATTTCATAGCTTTGTGCTGTGTGTATCGGATTATTATTCTTGTACCAGGTGTATCTCATATCTGCTGGAATAGGTGACCTCACATTACAGGTCATCGTTAGAAACTCAGTTGTGAAGATCTTGTCCCAGTTTGGTTTGAAAGTCACCACAGGTCTCACCGAAGATCCTACAAGATAGCACATTGTACATGACAATTATTAGTTAGAACTTAAGAATTATTTTCCAGCAGATAAAATGAAGTCTTTCTGACTATGAGTTATTTTTGCTTGGGTAACCCTTGGTTTTATTAGTTTCTTATGTTACATTGCTCCTTTAAAGAGACTTGAAAAAAAAAGAAGAAAAAACAGGCATCTAGAGGTGTACCTGCAGTACACTCACAACCTTCCATTCAGTTGGATGTTTCTGACTTATGACAAGTGCTGGGACTTTCCATTAAACCCTGCCTCTACACATTGCTATTGGCTCATCAATGTGATGGGATTTGGGCATGAGAATGGGAACAAACTAAGATGTGGCCACTTGTTCCCTATTTTCTCATTTGTTTTCACCCCTCGGTCTCACCTTGGTAAGGAAAAAAATGTAAGCCGTTCCTCCCTTGCTTGTATATGTAGTGCTCTTCACGTTCTTCAAGGTTTTATGTGAACAAAGGCATTCAGAGCTCAGTTTTGGTGTGCAGCCAAATCCAGAGTTTCCTTTAATTATTGCTTCAGCTGGGACAGGGCAAGCACCCAGCAGTGAGGAGATCATTCTGTTGGAGCCGGCTCACCTGTGAGCAGCGTGGACCTGTTTATTGATGTTTGCCAATTATTGTGTAACTGTCCTGCAAACATCTATTTTTCAAATTAGATTTTACCACTTTAAACTGGTAATAATAATGTTTCATTTTATTACATGATGGAAATTTCTTCTTTTTTTCTTTTTATATTGCCTTCAAACATTAGGTTAAAGTTTAGCACTGCTGAGGCTCTGCTGAGCATGAGCTGAGAGATAGGGTGTCTTTGGTGCTGTGCTGGGGGGGGGGGGGTTGTCACAGGTCACAGCTGAGGCAAGAGCCATTCTTGCTTCTGCATCCACCCAGTCATGTCCAGAACTGAGCTATCCTACTGATTTCTTTACTCCTAATATTCATCCCCTTCCCTTTTATTTGTATGTATGTTCCATTTTTTAAAACACTAATGCATTAAAGAGCTCGGGGGGAGAAGGGGTGGGGGTGGTGGCACTTTTGGAATCCTCTATGTGGGCACCAGAGGTCCTTTTTCTGGCACTGCTTTGGGAAAAATTAAATGGGGCCCCCTCTCAAAACATCACTCTGGTCCTGAGAGACACAGTGCACTAGTTCCCATAATGGACAGATAGAAATGCAGTTGGGGTGGGTACAATGCTTCTTCCTCTCCAATTTAAACAAAAAGCTTTTTGTGTTTACCGTTGTATTAAAAAAAAAGGGGTTAAAAATAAATTTAAGGGTCTCTTATATTCCCAGGTCTTCTCTTCATTTAAAAGCTCCATCTGGTCCCGTGGCTACATGGCCTACGATACAGACATTAATGCCCCCAAGGGCTTTAAATAAATAGTGCACAATATGCTGCTACGACTAAGCTAAAATCCAGGAATAAAAAATGCATACATGTGAATAAAATAGATAAATAATTATGGTGCTAATACATGTGTTAAAATAGCCAAAATAAATCTTCAAATTGGTGATGTGACGGTGAATATAAATAAATAATAATGACACTCAGATTACAATGTCCAGATAGAGATAAATAGTGGGGGAAAGTAAAAATAATTAAACAGTTCCTTCCCTTAATCCAGATTGATTGACTCACTGGGTTAGATCGTTTGTATCAGGATATTTAGTTTTTCTCGCATCCCACTTTAGCCATAATACTGCTGATGATTCGGAAACTCCCGGTCTATTAGAAGCATTCAACTATGCAGATTGCAGTCAGCCGCTGTGGACGAAGTTTCCCATAGAGAAACAGCTGCTGTTAACCTTCAGGTGTATTGCAGCACTGAACGTCCTAAGCTCCTCCCACGCGTTACATCACTGACACGTGACTTTTTCAATTTTATACTTAGTACTATTTGTTTGGTTATCTGATCACCCTATATTGATAGCAGCTTTAATTTACTGATTTTATTATAGCACTAACTATATTGGTTTATATATATTTTTTAGCACAATTTATTTATATCACACATATCTATCCACATCAGCGCTTGTTTTTTTTTTCATTTTTTTAATGCCCCCAAGGGGATGCTATGGCCTGGACTTCTGGAAAGCCTTACAGCTTCAACACTTCTTCAGTTGTTTGGATCCTCCAAACTGCTTTCGACATTTATTACCTACTTAGGAAAAATTTGCCTCTAATCACGGCACTCTGCCACACACTCTTTCTCTAAAATGTATTTCCTCCTGGCTCTACCACTAGATGACTTTAAATTGCCTTATTTACAAAAATGAATTAGGTAGAAAATTTACAGCAGATCAAAGCAGAACTGTTGTCCACTTTGCGCTGAAATCGTCTATCTGTACACGTATACAGAAAAATCATTGTAAGATCTTGACCTGATGGTGTCATGCGCTATCGTTATTGCATACATGCTTCCTTGTGGCCACACAGTATCTGGTCCCTGCGCATTCGTTGTCCTTTCTTCTAGATCTTTCGTACATCCCTGTCAAGACCTATAAGAAATCTGTCTTACGCCACCTTCCTAACACCTTAAAGTTTGGAATTTCATTAAAGTGGAAGGACCCTTAACCTTCTATCTTACTATGGCTTCATACGGTGTAGGAAATAAATCAGATGGAAGACCAAACACTTTCTGCTCAAAACAAATATGAACAGTACTCCAAAATTTGGCTCCATTGGAATATGGCTATTTACTCAGATGAGAGCAAGTGTCTTCTTGACACCCACTCACTGCTTTTCCATTTCCATCCTATTGTGCCAACATGAGACTTCCCCTTCTCCCTTTACCCCCTGTCCCAACCCCATTACCCCCCTATCTCCCAGCCCCCCCCTTTTCTTTCTCCCCGTCCCTCACCCTACCACAACCCTGTCTACTGCCTCAAATTCTTACGTCATACTTCTGCTATATTCCAAGTAAAATTGAAAATGTATCCTGCCCATATCATGGTTACGGCCATGTGCTGGAGGCGCTTAAGTTACAGAGCTCTTTGTATGCTCAACATTATGACTATTGTTCTCTTCACTCTAGCAGCTGAGTGATTTTTTTTACCCCACTTCTTTACTTGCCTGTTTCTGCAGCAATCTACCTCATTACCTTTATGGAATTGATGCCTTCTACAGTTGGTTGTATATTTTCTAATGACACTTTTTTTGTACGGTCTGTTGAATACTATACTTCTTAAATAAAGAATTCACAAAAAAAAGCTCCACATGTCTATATGCAAAGGGTAAAAAACAGAACATATAAAGTTGAGATGAAATTTTATTCAGACTCCTATTGTGAAGGAATGTGATGTAGATAATAATAATAGTAATCTGAAAATGTCTATTTTCTTATGTGCATACATATTTTTCTCCTTACTCATTATATAAGTATACAGATTTGCTCTGTTCCTATATTTTCTCAAAATGGCGTGTACCCCCTACCTCCCACACACAGAAGAACGCGGAACTGGAGATAAGAACAAAGAGAGCCAAACCTCGTTATGAAAATTATCCATCTTCTTTTCTATCTTGACCAATGAGATGTACCTATTAGACTGACATAGCAATGACGTATTTGTGTGTATAAAACATTAACACCGCCTTGAATAAATTAGAAGTGTAACAGTAACGAAACTGAGCGTGTCTCAGTGTGTTTACTTTTATATGCATGCATATCAACACTTTTCAAATTAGAGACAGCAGCAGATAACCTTGAGCTCGATTGGAGCTCTTAATCATTTCTATAACACTATGTCATCAAAAGCCAATGTATAATCTTTCATCAGAGCTTAGTACTAATGAACAAAACAGGCACTGGACTGATAACATTGGTAGGATCCTAAAGGGGTAGTTAGTATGATTCCTCCAGGTGCTGCTGAGCAAGCCCAATAAACGGGGACCCTTTAAACTCCTGAAACACAGTGACATTTCTAATATAAGAGACTGGATAAAATTATACCGTTGCCATGTTTTAAAATATGTCTGTCAGTTATGTCATTATTGATCTATTTTAAGTCAAGGAGCATCACTTACCTGCTTTGTCCAAAATGATCACTAAAAAAATAAAAGAGAAAGTCAATGCAAAATTGTATTTTTATCTTACAGAGGCATAGGCAGATGAGGTTTAAATAAGCTGTCTCTTGCGCTGAGGACCAGGCAAGCTAGGGTGTGTGTGATCAGACTTGTTAGCCCACAGCTAATGCGAATAGCTAGGAGACTTGTTACCCTGCAGCTGATGGGAAGAGCCAGAGACTGAGAAGACCCCTTATCCTGCAGTTCATGGGAAGAGCTAGGAGACTGTGAAGACTTGCGTATCATCCAATAGGACGTCATCCAGGGGTATAAGACTTGGTGTGACTCCTATACCCCTGGATGACGTCCTATTGGATGAAAGGCTTCGGGTGAAGCTACAGCGGTGACATAATCATGCCTGCCAGCGTGCTGATTGTGCTTATCTGTTTTACATGTGATTTTCTACCTGCCTTATGTGAGTAGTTTTGTTAGCTTAATAAATTATGGAATTTTCATACTACTGCGCCAGAGATCTCCAAAGTACAGCCCACGGGCCACATCCAGCCAGCTAGGACGTTTTTACCGACCCGCAGATAGAGTCATCAGGCTCGCTGCCTGACAAAGCTTTGTCAAGTTGCGAAACCTGTGATGTATACTCACCCCCAGCAGTATGCAGCACAAGTCCTGCACCTCCTGGCACCCGCCCTCAACCAATGAGGTATTTTAGTGTAGAACAGCTGCACCTCCTTGGCTGCTCCCGCCCCAGTGGTTCATTCAGTATACTTTAGTGCTGTAATTTTGCATACAGCGTGCCTGTGTAACAGCAGTGCAGGAGCTGAGATCGGGAGGTGCAGAAGGTTTGCACTTAGGGCCCGCTGTACAGCGGTAAAGTACAGAGAGACTGATAGGGAGGAAACAAATGTTGTTGGGGGGTGGAGTTGTTTGCTCTGAAGGGAACACAGTTGTATTGCGCGTGATGGCTCTGAAGGGGACACAGTTGAGGGGGGCTTGATGGAACTGAAAGGGACACAGTTGTGGAGGGTTATGGCTCCACAGGGGATACAGTTTTGGGGAGGGGTGGGGGTTTGATGGCATTGCGGAGGGGTCACAGTTGTGTGTGTGTGTGTGTGGGGGGGGTTATGGCACTAAAAGTGTAGCCCTTGGATATCTGCTCTGGTGGCAACATCATAATAGTCCTGGACCTATGAGTATTACATCTCAATTGCTATGTTATGTTGACCTACATGTTCACCAGCCACCTTTGTTGTGAATATATATAGACCTTTTATTCATTGTTTAAATAAAATTAATATTTTTTATATATATATATTGTTCAATATTTCTTGCTTTTCTGCTTTTTAATACTGTGACTGTTCGAAATTACCAGTTGGGTCATAGTTGGGACGCAAGGGGGAACCCTTTCACTTGTACAGTGCCTTGCAAAAGTATTCACCCCCTTGGCATTTTTCGTGTTTTGTTGCCTCACAACCTGGAATTAACATGGTTTGTTTGAGGATTTGCATCATTTAATTTACAGAACATGCCTACAACTTTGAAGATGATTTTTTTTTTTTTTTTTATTGTGAAGCAAACAACAAATAGGACAAAATAACAGAAAAAATCAATGTGCATAACTATTCACCCCCCTAAAGTCAATACTTTGTAGATCCACCTTTTGCGGCTATCACAGCTCCAAGTCACTTTGGATAAGTCTCTATGAGCTTGCCACATCTTACCACTGGGATTGTTGCCTATTCCTCCTTGCAAAACTGCTCCAGTTCCTTCAAGTTGGATGGTTTGCTCTTGTGAACAGCAATCTTTAAGTCTGACCACAGATTTTCTATTGGATTGAGGTCTGGGCTTTGACTAGGCCATTCCAACACATTTACATGTTTCCCCTTAAACCACTCAAGTGTTGCTTTAGCGGTGTGTTTGGGGTCATTGTCCTGCTGGAAGGTGAACCTCCATCCTAGCCTCAAATCACACACAGAGTGGTACAAGCTTTGCTCCAGAATATCCCTGTATTTAGCACCATCCATCTTTCTCTCAACCCTGACCAGTTTCCCAGTCCCGACTGCTGAAAAACATCCCCACAGCATGATGCTGCCACCACCATGTTTCACTGTGGGGATGGTGTTCTTTGGTTGATGTGATGTGTTGGGTTTGCACCAGACATAGCGTTTTCTTTGATGGCCAAAAAGTTCAATTTTAGTCTCATCAGACCAGAGCACCTTCCTCCATACAAAACGTGCCATTTTGTTTTTTTGCTGAAAGTAATGCCATAAAGCCCAACTCTATGGAGCGTACGGGTTACTGTCTTCCTATGTACAGATACTCCAGTCTCTGCTGTGGAACTCTGAAGCTCCTCCAGGGTTACCTTAGGTTTCTGTGCTGCCTCTCTGATTAATGCCCTCCTTGCCCAGTCCTTGAGTTTTGGTGTGCGGCCGTCTCTTGGCAGGTTTGCTGTTGAGCCATGTTTTTTCCATTTGGTTATGATAGATTTGATGGTGCTCCTAGGGATCATCAAAGATTTGGATATTTTTTTATAACCTAACCCTGACTTGTACTTCTCAACAACATTGTCCCTTACTTGTTTGGAGAGTTCCTTGGTCTTCATGGCAGTGTTTGGTTAGTTGTGCCTCTTGCTTAGGTGTTGCAGCCTCTGGGGCCTTTCAAAAAGGTGTGTATATGTAATGACAGACACAGGTGGACATCATTTCACTAAATATGTAACTTCTGAAGGTAATTGGTTGCACCAGAGCTTTTTATGGGCTTCATAACAAAGGGGGTGAATACATACGCACATGCCAATTATCAGTTTTTTATTTCAGAAAAATAGTTTTATGTATATATTTTTCTAATTTTACTTCACCAACTTAGACTATTGTGTTCTGATCCATCACATATAATTCAGATTTAAAAAAAAACATTGAACTAAAGGCTGTAATGTAACAAAATAGGTAAAAAGCTAAGGGGGGGTGAATACTTTTGCAAGGCACTGTAATTGGGATGTGGAAAAAAAGAGAGAGGAGTGCCTCTAAGTAAAATGCTTTATTCAATGTGATAAAAAGAAGATGCTATATGTCGGTCGCACCATTCTTCCATTAAGGCGATGATTTGGTAGGCACCGCCGCTTTGTTGAATTGGGCAGTGATAAACATAGCGTACCACGCCATTTTTTGGAACATCATGCCCAATGCACTGTTGGCCTTTGGGTTTGGGTCATTGAGTCCATACGCAAGGGGCTCCTGTGAAGTGGAACGTTTCTTGCGACTGTGTGAACGCGAGACGTTCTGGATATATACCTTGGACACCATTGCCCCCAATGGTTTAAACGAGGAACTTGAGATTAATACCATTTTATAATTTCTTGTCCCTTCTTCCTTTGAGCACATTAGCCAATTCATTTTTTACTATTATTGTTATCTGTAAGGCATTTGTTTTTATATATATGCATATAATTTGTTCTATCACTTTTTGCTGTTTTTTGCTGCGTTACAGATGGAAACTGTGTGTATATATGTATACCTAAATGTACTCAGTTTAGGATTATTATGTCACACTACTTACACTCTACACCTAGGTGTTTACTGTAGTTTCGCCAAATTCCATCATCATTTTTTTATTTTTCATCTTTGACAATATTATATTTTTATTATCATCTTCACATTTCATAATTTTTCAATATACTATTCATCTTCCCTTATTTAATATATATATATTTTATATATATTTTTTATTTTTTATTTTTATTTTCATTTTTATTTTTATTTTTATATTTATTTTAATTTTTATTATTTCTATTGTTAATATTACTTTCACACAAAACTTCCCATTTCCCACTACTATTTCTATTTTTATATTATTATTTTTACTATAATTCACATCTATTTCATTATAATCCCATTACTTATTATTTTTTATTTTTATTTTCATCCTTATTTTATTTATTTTTCTTACTCTTATTTTTATTTTTATTTTCCTATTCATACCTATTTTCAGGATAGGTCAGCGGGATTCCTATCAGTAATTTATCATTCTATTTTAATTCTTAAACTGTTATTGCCATTCAGTCTTATTTAATTTTGGAGTTATGTTTCCCAATTATATTGTGCTATGTCTTGTTTTTATTAATGCCACATATAGAGCTCAACCTTTTTGGCCAGCTACGTGTTGTTTTGCAACACGCAGCTGGCCAAAAAGGGACACAGTTGTGGAGGGTTGCGGGTCTGAAGGGGACATGTTTGTGTTGGGGGTGATGGCTCTGAAGGAGACAGTTTGTGGGGGGGGTGGGGGCGGGGTTGATGGCACAGCAGGGGACACAGTTGTGTGTGTGTTTGGGGTGGGGGTTATGGCACTGAAAGGGACGCAGTTGTGTGTGTGTTTGGGTTGGGGTTGTCACTGAAGGGGACACAATTATGGGGGTGGGTTTGATGGCTGTGATGGGGGATGTGATGGCTCTGAGGGTGACACAAATGTGCGGGGGGATTCAGATGGGCACACAAATATGTGGAGGGGCTTGGATGGAGACACCAGTTTGCAGGGATCCTCTGATGGGTGATGGGGACACAAATGTTAGGAGGCTATGATTGTGACATCAAATTTACAGGGAAACACTGATGAGTGATGTGGACACAAATGTGTGGGGAGACTCTGATGGGGACACAGATGTAAGGCCCTAATGTACACTGGAAGTTTAACCCGCTGCATGAAGCTAGAGCATTTAGCTGCAGGAGTAGGATACAGGTGGACCATCCAGCCCCGCTTCCAGCAGTCTGGCAAATTGTATTCTATTCCACTGCTGCATATTTATTTCTAAATAATTTTTTTCAGCCCGCATGTATGTGTAAAATGTACGATGTGGCCCTCGAAATTAAAAGTTTGGAGACCCCTGTACTGCACTATGAGTTCCTCCTTTGCCTTCATCCCTTCTTGACCTTCATCTGTGGACTACCCTGGCTATTTGGAAACCCCTTTCCTGAGTCCTGGATTACGCCATCCATCCATCCCAGTGGGTTATCTCCCAAAAAGTGCAGCCAGACTTCCATTCATGAGGTCTTACCTGTTGGTAAACGGCTTGTGAGTGGGGTGTGCACTCGGGTGTGGAGTGGTGTATATTCACATTGGATTACTGGATATTGGCGATACATGCAGTTATTGATGGACTGTTTGCACTGTGTGCTTTTCTCTTTATAAACAACTTTCCTTGGATGTTTATGAATTAATTCATTTATTAGCACATGTTTATGTTAAACATATTTGTTTAAGCACTGTATTTGTTTTATCATTTAATTGGTTGGCATTTTTTGAATTATTGATGAATTATTGAATTATCTTGATAGCGCAACACATTTTTATTTATATTTGTTAATATTTGTTAATTATATGTATGAAGGTATATATACAAAGGCATTTATTTATTATATGTGTTTTACTAATGCATGTGTTTGTAGAAACCTCAAAAAAGTTGTTACAGTGAGGGAAAATAGTATTTGATCCTCTGCTGATTTTGTACGTTTGCCCACTGGCAAAAAAATGATCAGTCTATAATTTTAATGGTAGGTTTATTTTAACAATAAGAGACAGAATAACAACTAAAACAACCAGAAAAACGCATTTCAAAAAAGTTATAAATGGATTTGCATTTTAATGAGTGAAATAAGTATTTGACCCCTTTGCAAAACATGACTTAGTACTTGGTGGCAGGGCCGGTCCTAGACGGGGTGCACGGGGTGCAGTGCACCCAGGCGCCAGAGAGGTGGGGGCGCTGAAGCGCCGGAGTGCTCCCTTCCCTCCTCCTCCTCCTCTTGATTGCGTCCGGCGGCGGCGCTCTCCGCCGGTGTTAAAAGAAGAAAGGCGCCGCCGCCGCTGTGTGTGCTGCTCAAGCCCCTCCCTCCTGAGCGGCTGGTCTCTGCGTGGAGAGAGACCAGCCGCACAGTGATGTCGCGCGGGGGGGGGAGGGAGCGGAGGAGCGGTATGTGCCAGACACATTCTGCTCTGTGTCTCCCACTCCTGCCTACTTTAAACTCCTCTGCTCTTCACCCGGGCGGCGCGGCTGGCTGCACACTGTTCTCTCCTCTTCAGCTGCCGCCCGGGTGTATATATGTACCCTAATGGAGGGGGGGGCTGTACTAATGGAGGGGACGCTGTACTAATGGAGGGGGGGGCTGGAGGGGGGCTGTACTAATGGAGGGGGGGCTGTACTGGTGGAGGGGGGCTGTACTAATGGAGGGGGGCTGTACTAATGGAGGGGGCTGTACTAATAATGGGGGGGTCTGTACTAATGGAGAGGGGGTCTGTACTAATGGGGTCTGTACTAATGGAGGGGCAGGTCTGTACTAATGGTGGGGTCTGTACTAATATGGGGGTCTCTACTAATGGAGGGGGGTCTGTCCTGGGGGGTCTGTACTAATGGAGAGGGGGTCTGTCCTGGGGGGTCTGTACTAATAGAGGGGGGTCTGTACTAATGGAGAGGGGGTCTGTACTAATGGAGAGGGGGTCTGTACTAATGGAGAGGGGGTCTGTCCTGGGGGGTCTGTACTAATGGAGAGGGGGTCTGTACTAATGGGGTCTGTACTAATGGAGGGGGGGTCTGTACTAATGGAGGGGGATCTGTACTAATGGAGGGGGGGGCTGTACTAATGGGGTCTGTACTAATGGAGGGGGGGTCTGTACTAATGGGGTCTGTACTAACGGAGGGGGGGTCTTTACTAATATGGGGGTCTCTACTAATGGAGGGGGCGCTGTACTAATGGAGGGGGCTGTACTAATAATGGGGGGGTCTGTACTAATGGGGTCTGTACTAATGGAGAGGGGGTCTTTACTAATGGGGTCTGTACTAATGGAGGGGGGGTCTGTACTAATGGAGGGGTCTGTACTAATATGGGGGTCTCTACTAATGGAGGGGGGTCTGTCCTGGGGGGTCTGTACTAATGGAGAGGGAGTCTGTCCTGGGGGGTGTGTACTAATGGAGGGGGGTCTGTCCTGGGGGGTCTGTACTAATGGAGGGGGGTCTGTCCTGGGGGGTGTGTACTAATGGAGGGGGGTCTGTACTAATGGAGAGGGGGTCTGTCCTGGGGGGTCTGTACTAATGGAGAGGGGGTCTGTACTAATGGGGTCTGTACTAATGGAGGGGGGGTCTGTACTAATGGAGGGGGGGTCTGTACTAATGGAGGGGGGTCTGTACTAATGGAGGGGGGGTCTGTACTAATGGGGTCTGTACTAATGGAGGGGGGGTCTGTACTAATGGGGTCTGTACTAATGGAGGGGGGGTCTTTACTAATATGGGGGTCTTTACTAATGGAGGGGGGTCTGTCCTGGGGGGTCTGTACTAATGAGGGGGTCTGTACTAATGGAGGTGGGGTCTGTACTAATGGAGGGGGGTCTGTACTAATGGGGTCTGTACTAATGGAGGGGGGGTCTGTACTAATGGTGGGGTCTGTACTAATATGGGGGTCTGTACTAATGGAGGGGGGTCTGTACTAATGGGGGGTCTGTACTAATGGAAAAGAAAAAAGGAGCAGAGAAGAGGATTGTGGGACATATAGTCCCGAGAACTGGCAGCCCCACTGTAACACGGAAACTGCAGCCCACACAACATGCTCAGCTGAATGGGAAAGAGAGAGAGAGAGACAGGAGCCTGGGAAAGTTTTCAGGGAAGTACACCCAGGACTCCAGAGGGAGAGGACAGTGCTGAGGGAACACCATCAGAGAGAGAACCCTGCTGCCCTGCACCACCAGAGGCAAAGCCACACAGCCTAGCGCCATCGCTGGCATTGAAAGGAATGGAGTCATTGCGGGAATACAGCGGAGTCACCGTGGGCAATTCAGAGTGAGCTGACTCCTGATCAGAGGAACCGTTGCTGTATCGCTGGGTCAGGTGAGAGGGCCGATCGGCCAATATATACTATGTCTGCAGTCTCTGATCATCTCCTGTATTATGTCTGCAGTCTCTGACCATCTCCTGTATTATGTCTGCAATCTCTGATCATCTCCTGTACTATGTCTGCAGTCTCTGATCATGTCCTGTACTATGTCTGCAGTCTCTGATCATGTCCTGTACTATGTCTGCAGTCTCTGATCATGTCCTGTACTATGTCTGCAATCTCTGATCATCTCCTGTACTATGTCTGCAGTCTCTGACCATCTCCTGTATCATGTCTGCAGTCTCTGATCATCTCCTGTATCACGTCTGCAGTCTCTGACCATCTCTTGTATCATGTCTGCAGTCTCTGATCATCTTCTGTATCATGTCTGCAGTCTCTGACCATCTCCTGTACTATGTCTGCAGTCTCTGATCATCTCCTGTACTATGTCTGCAGTCTCTGATCATCTCCTGTACTATGTCTGCAGTCTCTGATCATCTCCTGTACTATGTCTGCAATCTCTGATCATCTCCTGTACTATGTCTGCAGTCTCTGATCATCTCCTGTACTATGTCTGCAGTCTCTGATCATCTCCTGTACTATGTCTGCAGTCTCTGATCATCTCCTGTATTATGTCTGCAATCTCTGATCATCTCCTGTACTATGTCTGCAGTCTCTGATCATCTCCTGTACAATATCTGCAGTCTCTGATCATCTCCTGTATCATGTCTGCAGTCTCTGATCATCTCCTGTATCATGTCTGCAGTCTCTGACCATCTCCTGAATCATGTCTGCAATCTCTGACCATCTCCTGTGCTATGTCTGCAGTCTCTGATCATCTCCTGTATCATGTCTGCAGTCTCTGACCATCTCCTGTATCATGTCTGCAGACTCTGATCATCTCCTGTATCATGTCTGCAGACTCTGATCATCTCCTGTATCATGTCTGCTGTCTCTGACCATCTCTTGTATCATGTCTGCAGTCTCTGATCATCTCCTGTATCATGTCTGCAGTCTCTGACCATCTCTTGTATCATGTCTGCAGTCTCTGATCATCTCCTGTATCACGTCTGCAGTCTCTGACCATCTCCTGTATTATGTCAGCAATCTCTGATCATCTCCTGTACTATGTCTGCAGTCTCTGATCATCTTCTGTACTATGTCTGCAGTCTCTGATCAGCTCCTGTATTATGTCTGCAGTCTCTGATCATCTCCTGTACTATGTCTGCAGTCTCTGATCATCTCCTGTACAATATCTGCAGTCTCTGATCATCTCCTGTATCATGTCTGCAGTCTCTGACCATCTCCTGTACTATGTCTGCAGTCTCTGATCATCTCCTGTACTATGTCTGCAGTCTCTGATCATCTCTTGTATCATGTCTGCAGTCTCTGATCATCTCCTGTATCATGTCTGCAGTCTCTGATCATCTCCTGTATCATGTCTGCAGTCTCTGATCATCTCCTGTATCATGTCTGCAGTCTCTGACCATCTCCTGTACTATGTCTGCAGTCTCTGATCATCTCCTGTATCATGTCTGCAGTCTCTGACCATCTCCTGTATTATGTCTGCAATCTCTGATCATCTCCTGTACTATGTCTGCAGTCTCTGATCATCTCCTGTACTATGTCTGCAGTCTCTGATCATCTCCTGTATTATGTCTGCAGTCTCTGATCATCTCCTGTACTATGTCTGCAGTCTCTGATCATCTCCTGTACTATGTCTGCAGTCTCTGATCATCTCCTGTATTATGTCTGCAATCTCTGATCATCTCCTGTACAATATCTGCAGTCTCTGATCATCTCCTGTATCATGTCTGCAGTCTCTGACCATCTCCTGTATCATGTCTGCAGTCTCTGACCATCTCCTGTATCATGTCTGCAGTCTCTGACCATCTCCTGTACTATGTCTGCAGTCTCTGATCATCTCCTGTATCATGTCTGCAGTCTCTGACCATTATCATGTCTGCAGTCTCTGACCATCTCCTGTATCATGTCTGCAGACTCTGATCATCTCCTGTATCATGTCTGCAGTCTCTGATCATCTCCTGTATCATGTCTGCAGTCTCTGACCATCTCTTGTATCATGTCTGCAGTCTCTGATCATCTCCTGTATCATGTCTGCAGTCTCTGACCATCTCTTGTATCATGTCTGCAGTCTCTGATCATCTCCTGTATCATGTCTGCAGTCTCTGACCATCTCCTGTATTATGTCTGAAATCTCTGATCATCTCTTGTACTATGTCTGCAGTCTCTGATCATCTTCTGTACTATGTCTGCAATCTCTGATCATCTCCTGTACTATGTCTGCAGTCTCTGATCATCTCCTGTATTATGTCTGCAATCTCTGATCATCTCCTGTACTATGTCTGCAGTCTCTGATCATCTCCTGTACAATATCTGCAGTCTCTGATCATCTCCTGTATCATGTCTGCAGTCTCTGACCATCTCCTGTACTATGTCTGCAGTCTCTGATCATCTCCTGTACTATGTCTGCAGTCTCTGATCATCTCCTGTATCATGTCTGCAGTCTCTGACCATCTCTTGTATCATGTCTGCAGTCTCTGATCATCTCCTGTATCATGTCTGCAGTCTCTGACCATCTCCTGTATTATGTCTGCAATCTCTGATCATCTCCTGTACTATGTCTGCAGTCTCTGATCATCTCCTGTACTATGTCTGCAGTCTCTGATCATCTCCTGTATTATGTCTGCAATCTCTGATCATCTCCTGTACTATGTCTGCAGTCTCTGATCATCTCCTGTACTATGTCTGCAGTCTCTGATCATCTCCTGTATTATGTCTGCAATCTCTGATCATCTCCTGTACTATGTCTGCAGTCTCTGATCATCTCCTGTACAATATCTGCAGTCTCTGATCATCTCCTGTATCATGTCTGCAGTCTCTGACCATCTCCTGTATCATGTCTGCAGTCTCTGACCATCTCTTGTACTATGTCTGCAGTCTCTGATCATCTCCTGTATCATGTCTGCAGTCTCTGACCATCTCTTGTATCATGTCTGCAGTCTCTGATCATCTCCTGTATCATGTCTGCAGTCTCTGATCATCTCCTGTATCATGTCTGCAGTCTCTGACCATCTCCTGTACTATGTCTGCAATCTCTGATCATCTCCTGTATCATGTCTGCAGTCTCTGGCCATCTCTTGTATCATGTCTGCAGTCTCTGATCATCTCCTGTATCATGTCTGCAGTCCCTGATCATCTCCTGTATCATGTCTGCAGTCTCTGATCATCTCCTGTACTATGTCTGCAGTCTCTGACCATCTCCTGTACTATGTCTGCAGTCTCTGATCATCTCCTGTATCATGTCTGCAGTCTCTGACCATCTCTTGTATCATGTCTGCAGTCTCTGATCATCTCCTGTATTATGTCTGCAGTCTCTGATCATCTCCTGTACTATGTCTGCAGTCTCTGATCATCTCCTGTACCATGTCTACAGTCTCTGATCATCTCCTGTACCATGTCTGCAGTCTCTGATCATCTCCTGTACTATGTCTGCAGTCTCTGACCATCTCCTGTACTATGTCTGCAGTCTCTGACCATCTCCTGTACTATGTCTGCAGTCTCTGATCATCTCCTGTACTATATCTGCAGTCTCTGATCATCTCCTATACTATGTCTGGGGGTTCTTTCTAACAGACTCTCTAACAGAAGCCCTCTTTGTGTGCATCAGAGAGACTCCCCTCCAGGTCTCATTAGTGTACGCTCTTCCTGTATTTTTTTTTTATTGTTAAAAGATCATGGGAGGATCCTAGGGTAACAAAGAGTTATTAGGAGAGCATCTCTGTGTTTGAGTCATTGCCATAGAAACATTTGTAAAGGGGAGGAGTTGGTAAGATGACCACGCCCATGTGGGGGCGCCAGAAATATTTCTGCACCCAGGCGCCGGTGACCCTAGGATCGGCCCTGCTTGGTGGCAAAACCCTTGTTGGCAATCACAGAGGTCAGACGTTTCTTGTAGTTGGCCACCAGGTTTGCACACATCTCAGGAGGGATTTTGTCCCACTCCTCTTTGCAGATCCTCTCCAAGTCATTAAGGTTTCCAGGCTGACGTTTGGTAACTCGACCCTTTAGCTCCCTCCACATATTTTCTATGGGATTAAGGTCTGGAGACTGGCTAGGCCACT